>NC_047028.1:1880090-2038413 GCF_902652985.1 Pecten maximus | reverse complement strand
TAGTTTAATAGAAGTACCGATTACAAGTTGTATCACAGGGACTTGGCTTGAATTCCATTCACAATACATAGTAATACATACAATACACATATGAATCTTGCGCTTGGAGCTTGTGCAAGGCCCCTGTGTTGTATGAAATGAAATCAGACATATCTTCGATGAGAACAAAAATGTAGCATCACATCTATGTCTTCATTAAATGTCATCTCTATGTCCACACCATGGTTTCATCCTTTTGAAAATTCATGTTACTGAGCCCTAGTTAAGGCAAGCCAAATTGTCATTGATTCATGTTGATCCCAGTATAAACCAATTTTTGTAATATACGTATTCTATAAGATATCTTAAATGATGATAAGACATCCTTTTTTCTTTATTAAATATCTTATTCAAAATTTATGAAATAGTTTAAATAATAAATAAGATATCTCTATCTTATATACTTTATGGAATATCTTATAAAGAAAAGTATATGAGATATATAATTTACGATAATACAATTTATTACATTTTTACCAGTGATATATAGAAAATTATTGATTCTATAAAAGGGATATTTTGAACTCGTGCGGTTAAAATATTAGCCCCTCTCGTGATATTACTGAAGACACTGCTAGATATTTTCTATATAATCATTGACACTGAATTTTTGTTTCTTTGGTTAACTCGGCACTGGCATTTTGGTTTCGTTTGGTTAACTCGGCACTGATATTTTGGTTTAGTTTGGTTAACTCGGCACTGACATTTTGGTTTAGTTTGGTTAACTCGGCACTGATATTTTGGTTTAGTTTGGTTAACTCGGCACTGACATTTTGGTTTAGTTTGGTTAACTCGGCACTGGCATTTAAGTTTACTTTTGTTAACTCGGCGCTGACATTTTGGTTTATTTTGGTTAACTCAGCGCTGACATTTTTGTTTATTTTTGTTAACTCGACACAAACAGTTTAGTTTACTTTGGTTAATTCGACACTAACATTTTGTTTTACTTTGGTTAACTCGGCACTGACGTTTGTATGTCAGCCATCTTTCTGTGTGGATTTGCACCAACTTAACTGTATATAATTGGCCAGATAGCACGTGTTTATTGTCAGCCGAGACGACAGTAGTAACATAGCGGGCAATGACATCTTCGTTATAGGTAACACCTTTATTATGTACCTGTGACAGTACACTTGTTATACGCCTTGTGGCACGCCCCTAAACGACCTCTGTTTTAGATTTAGTGTGGAACAGAGACGATACTCTGCTATTCATTTAAAAAAAGTACATTTATACATTGGAACATATAGATAACTGATCTCAAAATGTTAAGCGGCAAATTCTTTTTTTTTTTAAATACTTGAAACTGAAAAAAATACAAGAGTATAGATGTACTAAAATCTACAACAAGTCTCGTATGTATACAGAGCTGTTGATCCCAGCTTGTCAAAAATGTACAAGTTAACATACGTGAAATAGGTAAGATTCCGTTACAGCAAAATAAATGATTACACCATCTAGATTAGAGCATGTAAAATTCCACAAGTCCAGATAATCTAGGCGAGTTCCAGAGGCTGGACTCGTAAGACTGTTTGATCTCCTAGATAGGATATCTACATGTATAGAAGTCTGCCTGTCTTGCACGGCGTCGTTTTGTTTCCGTATAAGTATTAATTTCTGTTTTGCTATTTAATAAGGACTGCATCAGACGAGATAACAAGAAGCTTACATTTCACTTTCAGATTTATTGACAGTACATTATGTATGTTGGTATGACAATCAATGTATTACCAAGACAATAATTCTCCTCCGTAATTGCCGCTTACCATGATCTTTATATATAGAGCGGCAATTTTCCTGATACATAGTAATATATTTTCAATTTCCCCATAGCAACATCCCTGATTTCTGAACATAAGTTGGTATTTGTGAATGATTCGATACAAAATGGTGTGTTACCAATATCGCATTTATTTGTGATAGGTGTCAGCTACTGACGGAAGAAAATGGTACAGAAATGTCTACAGGCTACGGGGAGAGTTTTATGGTGTCGTTAGTATCAGATGCAGATGATAAAGACTAGGGGAGAGTTTTATGGTATCGTTAGTATCAGATGAAGATGATAAAGACTAGGGGAGAGTTTTATGGTATCGTTAGTATCAGATGAAGATGATCAAGACTACAGGAGAGTTTTATGGTATCGTTAGTATCAGATGAAGATGATAAAGACTAGGGGAGAGTTTTATGGTATCGTTAGTATCAGATGAAGATGATAAAGACTAGGGGAGAGTTTTATGGTATCGTTAGTATCAGATGAAGATGATAAAGACTACGGGAGGGTTTTATGGTATCGTTAGTATCAGATGAAGATGATAAAGACTCGGGAGGGTTTTATGTACGTTATTATCAGAGAGATGATAAAGACTAGGGGAGAGGTTTATGGTGTCGTTAGTATTCAGATGAAGATGATAAGACTACGGACAGTTTTTATGGTATCGTTAGTATCAGATGAAGATGATAGACTAGGGGAGAGTTTTGAGAGTTTTATGGTATCGTTAGTATCAGATGAAGATGATAAAGACTACGAGAGGGTTTTATGGTATGCGTTGTATCAGATGAAGATGATAGGACTAGGGTAGAGTTTATGGTATCGTTAGTATCAGATGAAGATGATAAAGACTACGTGAGAGTTTTATGGTGTCGTTAGTATCAGATGAAGATGATAAAGTCTACAGGAGAGTTTTATGGTATCGTTAGTATCAGATGGAGATGATAAAGTCTACGGGAGAGTTTTATGGTGTCGTTAGTATCAGATGAAAATGATAAAGACTAGGGGAGAGTTTTATGGTATCGTTAGTATCAGATGAAGATGATAAAGACGACGGGATTTTGAGGACCTGACATTATTTTGAAATTATATATGTTTACACATTAAGAGTCTGCGATGAAGCTTAATATTCCGTATTGTCTAGTACATAGGTATTCTTTCAAGGAATTGATATTACTAATATGTGTTTTGCGTTTCTCTATCTTAAGTTATAGGATTGTTTACGTGTCGATTTTTGTTTTATAAAAGTAAGATGGTTATCAGCTATGTACACTTTCTGATTCACAGTTCTCAATATCAAAGTATATGGAGTATTTTCTTTAATTGTCTTATTCTGAAATATACGAACAGTATAGTTATAAGCGTCAGTGGCTTCTTGTGGACGACATTGATGGATCAATATAGAGGTTAGGAGGTCAGGAGGTCAGGAGGCCAGGAGGCCAGGAGGATAAAGGGGAAGGTGACTCGTAATCCGGAAATGTAGGTCTACAGAAGCCATTTAAACTGAGTCTCTAAATAACGGAGCTGTGTCAACTCACGCCCTGTGAAGCCACGCTCCGTGATTCTACACGTAATAGCAATTGGTTGATAGATCGATCGTTTGTATAACCAAGGTCAAATACCTCATTACACCACAGCTTCTCAATACCTGGAACACATCTAAAGGGATGGATGTTAAGTGTATATTGAATTATGTTCTAAGCATCTTAGAGAGCAATAGCGAGTCTTGTTTCTAAATTGTTTCTGCCCTTTATTGCGTGGATATTTATCACAAAGGAAGAAGAAATCTATATTGGCATGTTTTATAACAGAGAATTGTTGTTCTCTGTATAATACTACATAACTACATATCCAGACGTGTCAACAATACTATGTTTGTTACATCTCTAAGCGTGGTACTTTATATATAGTACACCCTCTTACACTGGAATCATTCTACATTATGTATATAGTCTTCCACCACCAGGAACAGCCGAAAGCGAGAATCATCAAAACTGAAAACCTTCCAATATCAACAACATCCAAACACCAAGAACCTTCCAACATCGACAACATCCAAACACCAAGAACCTTCCGACATCGACAACATCCAAACACCAAGAACCTTCCGACATCGACAACATCCAAATACCAAGAACCTTCCGACATCGACAACATCCAAACACCAAGAACCTTCCGACATCGACAACATCCAAACACCAAGAACCTTCCAACATCGACAACATCCAAACACCAATAACCTTCCGACATCGACAACATCCAAACACCAAGAACCTTCCGACATCGACAACATCCAAACACCAAGAACCTTCCAACATCGACAACATCCAAACACCAATAACCTTCCGACATCGACAACATCCAAACACCAAGAACCTTCCGACATCGACAACATCCAAACACCAACAACCTTCCAACATCGACAACATCCAAACACCAAGAAACCTCCCAACATCGACAACATCCAAACACCAATAACCTTCCGACATCGACAACATCCAAACACCAATAACCTTCCAACATCGACAACATCCAAACACCAAGAACCTCCCAACATCGACAACATCCAAACACCAATAACCTTCCAACATCGACAACATCCAAACACCAATAACCTTCCGACATCGACAACATACAAACACCAATAACCTTCCAACATCGACAACATCCAAACACCAAGAACCTTCCAATATCGACAACATCCAAACACCAATAACCTTCCAATAACGACAACATCCAAACACCAACAACCTTCCAACATCGACAACATCCAAACACCAATAACCTTCCAATATCGACAACATCCAAACACCAATAACCTTCCAACATCGACAACATCCAAACACCAAGAACCTTCCGACATCGACAACATCCAAACACCAAGAACCTTCCGACATCGACAACATCCAAACACCAAGAACCTTCCAACATCGACAACATCCAAACACCAAGAACCTTCCAACATCGACAACATCCAAACACCAAAAACCTCCCAACATCGACAACATCCAAATACCAATAACCTTCCAACATCGACAACATCCAAACACCAAGAACCTTCCGACATCGACAACATCCAAACACCAAGAACCTTCCAACATCGACAACATCCAAACACCAAGAAACCTTCCGACATCGACAACATCCAAACACCAAAAACCTCCCAACATCGACAACATCCAAACACCAATAACCTTCCAACATCGACAACATCCAAACACCAAGAACCTTCCGACATCGACAACATCCAAACACCAATAACCTCCCAACATCGACAACATCCAAATACCAAGAACCTTCCAACATCGACAACATCCAAATACCAATAACCTTCCAATATCGACAACATCCAAACACCAATAACCTTCCAATATCGACAACATCCAAACACCAATAACCTTCCAATATCGACAACATCCAAACACCAATAACCTTCCAATATCGACAACATCCAAATACCAATAAGCTTCCGACATCGACAACATCCAAACACCAAGAACCTTCCAACATCGACAACATCCAAACACCAAGAACCTTCCGACATCGACAACATCCAAACACCAACAACCTCCCAACATCGACAACATCCAAACACCAAGAACCTTCCAACACCGACAACATCCAAACACCAATAACCTTCCAACATCGACAACATCCAAATACCAACAACCTTCCGACATCGACAACATCCAAACACCAAGAACCTCCCAACATCGACAACATCCAAACACCAAGAACCTTCCAACATCGACAACATCCAAATACCAAGAACCTTCCGACATCGACAACATCCAAACACCAAGAACCTTCCAACATCGACAACATCCAAACACCAATAACCTTCCAATATCGACAACATCCAAATACCAATAAGCTTCCGACATCGACAACATCCAAACACCAAGAACTTTCCAACATCGACAACATCCAAACACCAAGAACCTTCCGACATCGACAACATCCAAACACCAACAACCTCCCAACATCGACAACATCCAAACACCAAGAACCTTCCAACACCGACAACATCCAAACACCAATAACCTTCCAACATCGACAACATCCAAATACCAAGAACCTTCCGACATCGACAACATCCAAACACCAAGAACCTCCCAACATCGACAACATCCAAACACCAAGAACCTTCCAACATCGACAACATCCAAATACCAAGAACCTTCCGACATCGACAACATCCAAACACCAAGAACCTTCCAACATCGACAACATCCAAACACCAAGAACCTTCCAATATCAAAAGAGTCTTTTACAATTCATCATCGATAATCATACGTCAAATAGCCAGTACCATTGGGAGTATCCAATATCTAATATCAAAAACATTCAAAGTTCAATTTAAAAATATTCAACATAGAATAAATAAATAAATAAATAAATAACTAATGATCAGAAGAAATATCTTTTAAAAAGATAAATGGCATAGTTTTAATGCTGGTGGTTTGAATGTAAATCTGCTGGTGAAATTTATCAACGAACTAATGCGTTTCAGCAGGCATTTTGCATTTACCGCTACATTGACCGATCACATACTTCATCTTGACCAGTAACGCCACCTGTCGCGTCATATCCGGGACCAAAAGAATATACGGCTATGCCGAAAAATAAAACCAAACAAACAAACAAACACAAACAATGCATGCACAATGTATCAAAGTGCCACCAATAACCTTATGATATATACATCGACAAACGAACTTTTTTCCGTCATGGTTCGGTGACCAGCGTCTGTCACCTTCGTCAGACAAGTGACCATTCTCGGGTATGACCAGTGACCAGTGGAAAACAAATTCAACCACGTTGTAATCGTCCCAGTCATGATTTAGCTGTGGAGCACAATTATGTTATTATACATGAGCCGGATAAGAGAGAAATTCACGACATGGCAGGTGTCGTTGATGAGAACTGACCATTACGGACCACCTTGGCCCAGTTGTTCAAAAAGTATTGAGCTTAATAACTTGATTAGTGAAAATCTCATTTCTCCTTTACTTCAAATCATATGTGTGTATATTCTTCAAAATCAGCAGGTATGAAGAGACTGGTAGGTGTTATAGTTTAAGAAAATTCTGTCAAATACGTTTTACCAGAAATGGTTTTATCGGGATTTTAATATTGTTGTTAAACTGTGATGAGCCTAATCACAACAACTGAACCCTGGTCTTATTCTCTGTAGTAAAGGATTTTATATCGCTTGTATACACCCAGTTACTTCCCTTACCATAGTACGGTTTATTGGGTCACAAACACGAACAAGCCACCGAGCCAAACCTCCCCGCCGCTGTTAACTTACTGCATTTTCATTGTACTTACAGTGTAACTACAGCTTGATTTGTTACACACATGTATACGTATGTACATGTAATTACTATATATACAAATGTATACGTATGTACATGTAATTACTATATATACAAATGTATACGTATGTACATGTAATTACTATATATACAAATGTATACGTATGTACATGTAATTACTATATATACAAATGTAATTGTATGTACACGTAATTACTATATATACAAATGTGTACGTATGTACATGTAATTACTATATATACAAATGTATACGTATGTACATGTAATTACTATATATTCAAATGTAATTGTATGTACACGTAATTACTATATATACAAATGTGTACGTATGTACATGTAATTACTATATATACAAATGTATACGTATGTACACATAATTACTATATATACAAATGTAATTGTATGTACACGTAATTACTATATATACAAATGTGTACGTATGTACATGTAATTACTATATATACAAATGTATACGTATGTACATGTAATTACTATATATACAAATGTGTACGTATGTACATGTAATTACTATATATACAAATGTATACGTATGTACATGTAATTACTATATATACAAATGTATACGTATGTACATGTAATTACTATATATATACAAATGTATACGTATGGACATGTAATTACTATATATATAAATATACAAATGTTATTGTATGGACACCTAATTACTATATATATACAAATGTATACGTATGTACATGAAATTACTATATATACAAATGTATCCGTATGTACATGTAATTACTATATATACAAATGTATACGTATGTACACGTAATTACTATATATACAAATGTATCCGTATGTACATGTAATCACTATTTATATATATACGAGTGTATATGTACATGTTAGCTCTATATATATATATATATCTATATCTATAAATGTATATAAAGAGAGCGTTATAGGTATCCTTGCTTGTTTCGGTTATCTTAGATCTACCACATTACAATGACTTATTGTCATTGATAGATGCTGTATGTGCCTCCCATGCCCATATTCCCGATGTTAAAGTAACGACCTGACATAAAAAAAGATTAATTGACATATACAAACCCTGCATGTTTTATTTATTAAATGCTATCAAAACTTAAGCATATTATATGTCATATAAAATGAACATAACTGCCATAATAGCGAAAGATTTATCCATTTCTCATTTCTGTAATCGAGGTGAAAACTACACTTATTTCGAACAGTTGCACTGGAAACAAACAGCTGGACATATGGTTAAAGACTTGTTGTAAGCATTTTCGACGAATTATATAATCGTATCTTTAACAAGAAATAACTTTTAAAAAGATAAACGGCATAGTTTTAATGCTGGTGGTACATAATGTTAAAATAATGCGTATCAGCACAGATAACAAAATTATATCAGTTTGAATTATTTCATAATACGACTACATTTGAATCAGGAATATAATTTTATTGATGTGTCATTTGAAAAGATACATAGACTAATTCAGCTTGCATTCAATCTTAACTTTGTTTCGTTTTTAACTACATATCTGCATTTTGCATTTACCGCTACATTGACCAATCACATACTTCATCTAGACCGGTAACTCCACCTGTCGCGTCATATCCGGGGCCAAAAATATACCAAATTCCGAATTAAAATTAAATATGTGTCAATTTCTCCATGTATCAAAGTCTAGGTTTTTGTTGTTGTTATTTTTTGTTTGTTTGTTAGGTTTTTTACAATGTATTCTGAAAAACAGAATCAATAAAGCTATTGATTCTGTTTTTTTTTCTGATTACATTTCCGCATTATTACTTTTTGAAAAACAATAAAATTAAAATAATATTATTTATTATTATTATCAATGCTTTACACTGTGTTCATACAGAGACAACTTTTGCAAGTATCAATATTAATATACACATGTAAATAAGATGTCTATTATCTGGTACGGCAAGGGTGCCACTGAGTCATCCAGAGAAAACAGAAGTCAATTCCCGCCTATACCGGTAACTAGGCTCTAATCCCACCATTAATTTGTATTACTGTGATGTCATTGTTCTGAAGCCTTCACCTATGTACCATCGCGCGCAGTGATGGTTCTATATCGGATGTTCACACTTGTACAGACTAATACATTCACGAGAGACGGATCTCATTATCCGGACTCAAACTATCTCATGTACGTGTGTACATGGTTTAACGCAACGTAATCGCACTCAGAAATTGTACATGTACAATGTAATTTTTATGAAATAAACTATTCACTCATAAGTCAATCGTTAAAGTACATTCCAATTAATAGGGTTTGTGGGATTAGATAATAAGGTGTGTATATATAGTGTAAATATTGTCTGACACGCAACCATTCCATTTAACAGTAAACGTAAACCAATCACTTACAAAATAAAACGATTTAACCTTTTATTAGCCAACGAAACACACAATGAAATGATTTAACCTTTTATTAGCCAACGAAACACACAATGAAATGATTTAACCTTTTATCAACCAACGAAACAGAGAGTAAAATCACGTGATAGATGAATCAATCAGACAATCAATCCAACAAGAGTGCTACAAAATCATATCAACCAATCAGTCAATTAGTGATGGAATCAATGTAACATTCAATTTAACAGACAATTAACCAACCCACGCTAGCACGTGACGTACGACTGTAACAACAGTATTTAGCTTGGTGGCCGAAGATCTGAAAACACATGTAGGACCCCCTATGGTCAGTGTTTACGAAATGGTAGTGTAAAAATATATTCTTTACATCCAAAAGTGTTTGTAGCACCAGCAAAGGACTGCAAGGAACACTGTATCATTTGATGTAGATTATATACATGTACATGTTCAAAGAATTCTACATCAAATAAGGAAATCTATATCATTTGATGTAGATTATATACTAAGAATATATATATAATTATGCATCAAATAAGGAAAACTATATCATTTGATGTAGATAATATACATGAAATTCTACATCAAATAAGGAAAACTATATCATTTGATGTAGATAATATACATGAAATTCTACATCAAATAAGGAAAACTATATCATTTGATGTAGATAATATACATGAAATTCTACATCAAATAAGGAAAACTATATCATTTGATGTAGATAATATACATGAAATTCTACATCAAATACTGAAAACTATATCATTTGATGTAGATTATATGCAAATAAATCTACATCAATTAAAGTAAACTGTACATTTGATGTACATGTTTTTATTTCTGAACTTTCGTTAAAGCCTAACTAATCAATCGTTTACTAAAGTGGATCATTACTATATTTCACTTGGTGAGTTTGGTGAGAAGGTCTTCCAATAGACTTGGCCGACTTACCTTTGTTTTCGAAATGCTTTCTATCAAGGGCCTATCAGTATCAACCCCTTGCCCTCTCACCTATATATGTATTTATTAATGACGCATTGACGTTCGATAACAGAACATGTACACCTAATTTTGAAATCGAGAACTCTACACAATCTTCTACATCAACTACTTACCATGATCTTTACTTACAACGTAATTAACTGAGTTGGGCATTGTTATAAAACACTACACAATCTTCTACATCAATTGTTTACCATGATCTTTACTTACAACGTAATTAACCGAGCTAAGCATTGTTATAAAGCATTTCGGTAGTCTCGTTTTGTTTCTCTAGAATATGTTTGTTTGGGTTAAAACTAGTCCAAACCATGGGTTTTCCACTGAAGGACCAATTTCCTCGTTCATTGTGACCAGACGTTACTGACAACGTCACAGTTGAATGGTTTCTTACAAGGTGTTTGTGTAAATCTAATCTTACACGTGATCAATATCAACAAACGATATCTTGTCGTTTGACCGCATTAAAACAATGAATGATAAGTAAGCGATTGGTGATTGGTTACTTCGCTGTAGACACCATTTCTTTGGTTTCTGATTAGTCTGTCTGCCGTATTATTATCATCTTTATTTCCTCCACAAAGAAGAGCATGATAATACAAATACAATCAATGTAACGTAGATAATACGTGACTATTTACATAGTGATATCAAGCAAAAAAGTGCATGCGAGTTCACAATATAATTTTATATGCATATAGTTAATTATCATAGATATAAGTCGAGTAGTATATATGTCTAATATTCCATGTACAAAAAAAAAAAAAAAAATTCAATTCCTGTTATTGGGAAAATTTTAATTTCCCTTACATCCACTACATAAGCAAGTATCGCACAAGTATAATACTATTAATTATGTGTACAGGTCAAACATTCGTTTTATGGCATATATGGACTCTAATCTAAATTCTTCATGATCAACTTCATTCACCTGATGGTTCATTGGACCACCTAGTAAAATATGTATTAATGAAAAATCAGGTAGTGAATGCAGATATGTACTTAGTTTTATACTTGAAATGGATGCTATAATACACCATAGATTATCACGGATATTATCCGTTACAGAACACTGCAAAATAACATGAGTTACAAAATCTGTGTAGAAAAGGCCACAGTGGTGGCATAAAAGCTGAACATTACTTACCCGAACAGTTACAATCAATGTCATTATGTATCCAATATTATAAAGACAATTTGGATGACGCAAAGCTAATTGCCATAAATAATGAGGTTTAAGACCATCATGCAGCAATAAAAATCGTGGGAAGTCTGCGTCATTAGACATTCTATGCAACCAAGCATTAGTTTCATAATTTGATACAGATTTATAAATCAATGACTTCCAGTGTATTTTGTTTGGAAAGCTACCATCATCAAGAAAAAGTACAATATATTCATATAAGTTATACTTCTTAAGTATTCTAACGATATCGGGTATAAAACCTTTTTGACTACAGTTGTTCACTATGTACATAAAAAATCTCGAAATGAATACTCTGCAGATTAAGTTATTTCTATTCATTCTGCAGATCCTACCTAAATACAAAAGTTTTTTAATATCAATGTACGCTTCTATAGAGCGCCATCCAATCAAGGAAGAACACATATCAGTTCTTGTTCTCTTTCCAAAACCTTGAATTGACTTTACAATAAAGTGTTGAGCTCTTTCTAGCATCAATAATTCAGTATTTGAAAGTACCCACAGTTCACATCCGTAGAGTGCAAATGGGTATACTTTAATTTTTACAATTTTAGCAATAGTTAAAGGGTTTAATGCGCATTTATGTGCCCCAGAACGTAAAAGGGCCATAGTGCCACTTTTTAATTTAGTGCATGCTTGTTTTGTTCTTTCAATGGAATCATTTAATAAGATGCCTACATGAGTAATCTCCGAAACAACTGGAAATATGTTATCATAAAGGCGTAAAGTACAGTTAATGGTTATGGTTCTTTTATTTGAAAATACAACAACTTTACTTTTTGAAGCTGAATACAAAAATCGCCATTTTCGACTGTATGGTTCACAAATAGTTAACATTTTATTTAAACTTGTAATATTTGTGCTTACTAAACATATATCGTCTGCTTGGGTTGGAATATTTACAGTTTTATCGATAATCATAGCGCCCCTACCACATCTTTCTACCTCATCCAATAGGTCATTAATAAAAATTAAGTACATTTTGGCTGAGAGAGCCCCTCCTTGTAAGATCCCGCGCTCCATCTTTACTGGAGCGGAGATTAAACCATTAAAAAATACGGAACTGTTTATATCGGTATACATCAACTTTAAAATATTCCACACTTTACCGTTAAGGCCAATGTCATATAATTTTGCAAGTAGACCGTCATGCCAAACGGTATCAAACTCCTTTGAGCTGTCTAAAAACGATACATATACATCTGAACCATTTTCCATATTATAATAAATACATTCCTGTAAATTAAAAGCTGTACAAAGGCTACATAAATTCTTCTGGTATGCCGACTGCTGTTTATTTGGGAACACATCAGATTCTATCACATGGCTAATTCTTTTTGCAATAGCCACTTCACACATTTTGAAAAATACTGGCAAAAAGGTTATTCCCCTATAACTATTAGGGTCATCTTTTGGCTTTCTATGGCTTTCATACATCGTTACTATAATACCATGTTTCCAACTTTTCAGGATATATTCATGTTTTACAACAAGATTAAATAAGTTTTGTATATGGTTAATTACAGAGTGACCTGCATATTTAATATGTTCGTAGACAAGACCTTCGTGACCACCTGCTTTACCTGATTTAAGGTTTTTACAAATTAAATTTATTTCACAAAGAGTAAAATTATCATTTTAAAACAAATCTTCATCAGAATGTATACTAGATTTTAACATTTTGATTCTTTTTTTCCATCTCATCTCGAAAATGACAATCAAATTCCTTATCGTCATGGTTTTTAAATATATGTTGAAAATGTAGACGCCACCCATTAATAATATCATGAGGATCTCTGAAAACTTTACCTTCATATTTCAGCTCAGTTTGTTTAACCCGTGAGACTGACTTTTTGCTTTTAAAAAGTTGCCAAAAAAGGTTCTGATCAATATCACACGATCTATCAATTTCAGCGAATTGGTTCTTCACGTAAGATTCAAATGATTTCCTGAGTTGACGTCTAAATTTAGTTTTATATTTTTTATATTCCGAGAATGTTCGACAATCTTGTCTACCCTTTCCGGATTGTATAATCGTCCCAATAAGGTTTTTGATATTTTTTATACATAGTTTTTGGTATACACTTATCAGCTGCTTCAAGCAAGGCAGAACATATATTGTTATAGTGACAATCTATATCATGGCAAGATGGATTTCCAGTAGGTACTGTGATACAATCCAGTAAACGTTTTACACAACATTGGTAATTGCAAATTGAACCATCACTTAACGCTTTTTTCCACTTATATTTGTTACACCTTGCTGTATTGGCCGTAAAGGATTTGGTTACACGTACTGAGCAAACAATAGGACAATGTTCTGAAACGTTTCCATTGTCGTCTAAAACTTTACAGTACATGGTAAGATCTATAGAATTTGACTCAATGAGTACATGATCAATTGCAGTAGAGTTATTTGTTTCAGGGTAAAATGTACAAATGGGTCCCGTGCATTCAGATTGAACATTTAACGAGATCATGTTAGTTTTATCTAAAAATTTCTGGAATAACCGAGAACGATTGTTATCAGTAAACTAATAGCGGTCACCTCTTACTTTAACATTAAAGTCACCAATTATAAACACTTTACCCTTGTCTGAGTATGCATCATATAAAGATTCCAAGATATCAACTTGTTCTTGAAAAAATTCAAAAGGCCTCGAAGAAGCAGGCATATAAACTGAGAACCAATATGAATATTCTCCACTAGCTGACTGTAATTCCAGGCCTATAATTTTAGGACTGTCTATAATAATTTCCTGTACATTAAGATGCGATTTGTATAACAAACACACGCCACCTCTAATACTACATTTGTAGCGGTAAGGATCTACTTCATAAACTGGTTTCAAAAAACATTTATAACCAGAATGGTTAAAATTTAGAAAATGACAACTGGTATTCCCTTACCCAATGTTCTGATAATCCGCAAATATCTATATCATATGTGTCAAGACATTTAAGGAGATAAGACATACCGGTCATTATCCCTTCACAGTTCCAACACATTGCATTGACATCAAATAAGGAAAACTATATCATTTGACGTAGATTATATACAAAGAATACTACATCAAATACGGAAAACTGTATCATTTGATGTAGATTATATGCAATGAATTCTACATCAAATACGGAAAACTGTATCATTTGATGTAGATTATATACAAAGAATACTACATTAAATACTGAAAACTATATCATTTGATGTAGATAATATACATAAAATTCTACTACAAATAAGGAAAACTATATCATTTGATGTAGATAATATACATAAAATTCTACTACAAATAAGGAAAACTATATCATTTGATGTAGATTATATACAATGAATTCTACTTCAAATACGGAAAACTGTATCATTTGATGTTCATGTTTTTTTATTTCTGAACTTTCATTAAAGCCTTACTAATCAATCGTTGCTAAAGTGGATCATTACTATATTTCACTTGGTGAGTTTGGTGAGAAGGTCTTCTAACAGACTACCGTTATTGCCCTATCAACCAGAACAAACTGTGCTACCATCTTGGCCGACTTACCTTTGTTTTCGAAATGCTTTCTATCAAGGGCCTATCAGTATCAGCCCCTTGCCCATCTCACCTATATATGTATTTATTAATGACGCATTGATGTTCGACAACAGAACATGTACACCTTATTTTGAAATCGAGAACACTACACAATCTTCTTCATCATGTGTTTACCACGATCTTTACTTACAACGTAATTAACTGAGTTGGGCATTGTTATGTATAAAACACTACACAATCTTCTACATCAATTGTTTACCATGATTTTTACTTACAACGTAATTAACTGAGTTGGGCATTGTTATGTATAAAACACTGCACAATCTTCTACATCATTTGTTTACCATGATTTTTACTTACAACGTAATTAACTGAGTTGGGCATTGTTATAAAACACTACATAATCTTCTACATCAATTGTTTACCATGATTTTTATTTACAACGTAATTAACTGAGTTGGGCATTGTTATGTATAAAACACTACACAATCTTCTACATCAATTGTTTACCATGATTTTTACTTACAACGTAATTAACTGAATTGGGCATTGTTATAAAACACTACACAATCTTCTACATCAACTACTTACCTTGATCTTTACTTACAACGTAATTAACCGAGCTAAGCATTGTTATAAAGCATTTCGGTAGTCTCGTTTTGTTTCTCTAGAATATGTTTGTTTGGGTTAAAACTAGTCCAAACCATGGGTTTTCCACTGAAGGGTCAATTTCCTTGTTCATTGTGACCAGACGTTACTGACAACGTCACAGTTGAATGGTTTCTTACAAGGTGTTTGTGTAAATCTAATCTTACACGTGATCAATATCAACAAACGATATCTTGTCGTTTGACCGCATTAAAACAATGAATGATAAGTAAGTGATTGGTGATTGGTTACTTCGCTGTTGACACCATTTCTTTGGTTTCTGATTAGTCTGTCTGCCGTATCACGATCTCCACATCATTTTACTGCATCATCAATAGTTTAACCGGGATGATATAGTTTCAAAGCTTTAATATATTTGTTTGGTTGACATACTGCTGTCCCTAGAAATGCGCTGACCTGGTCTCCTGATTAAGACTTTACTAAGTTACAATAACACTGTTATATGGCACACAGTTTAATGTTAGGTAGACATATACATTTATAAATACTCTCCGTAAAAATCACGTTTCACATTCTTCGCATCATTTTCTTCTTGGCAATATAACAACTAAAATCCTACATTGAATATTAAAGAGTAAATCTAGCACTCCTAAACACGACCTGTCCAGAGTAAATCTAGCACTCTTAAACACGACCTGTCCAGAGTAGATCTAGCACTCTTAAACGACCTGTCCAGTGTTAATCTAGTACTCTTAAACACGACCTGTCCCGAATAAATCTAGTACTCTTAAACACGACCTGTCCAGAGTAAATCTAGCACTCTTAAACACGACCTGTCCATAGTGAATCTAGCACTCTTAAACACGACCTGTCCAGAGAAAATCTAGTACTCTTAAACACGACCTGTCCAGAGTGAATCTAGCACTCTTAAACACGACCTGTCCCGAGTAAATCTAGTACTCTTAAACACGACCTGTCCAGAGTAAATCTAGTAATCTTAAACACGGCCTGTCCAGAGTAAATCTAGTACTTTTAAACACGACCTGTCCAGAGTAAATCTAGCACTCTTAAACACGACCTGTCCATAGTAAATCTAGCACTTGTAAACACGACCTGTCCAGAGAAAATCTAGTACTCTTAAACACGACCTGTCCAGAGTAAATCTAGCACTCTTAAACACGACCTGTCCCGAGTAAATCTAGTACTCTTAAACACGACCTGTCCATAGTAAATCTAGCACTCTTAAACACGACCTGTCCAGAGTAAATCTAGCACTCTTAAACACGACCTGTCCAGAGTAAATCTAGTACTCTTAAACACGACCTGTCAAGAGTAAATCTAGTACTCTTAAACACGGCCTGTCCAGAGTAAATCTAGTACTTTTAAACACGCCCTGTCCATAGTAAATCTAGTACTCTTAAACACAACCTGTCCAGAGTAAATCTAGTACTCTTAAACACGACCTGTCCAGAGTAAATCTAGCACTCTTAAACACGACCTGTCCAGAGTAAATCTAGTACTCTTAAACACGACCTGTCCAGAGTAAATCTAGTACTCTTCTGTACGAACTTTCCAGAGTAAATCTAGTACTCTTAAACACGACCTGTCCAGAGTAAATCTAGTACTCTTAAACACGACCTGTCCAGAGTAAATCTAGCACTCTTAAACACGACCTGTCCAGAGTAAATCTAGTACTCTTAAACACGGCCTGTCCAGAGTAAATCTAGTATTCTTAAAGACGACCTGTCCAGAGAAAATCTAGTACTCTTAAACACGACCTGTCCAGAGAAAATCTAGTACTCTTAAACACGACCTGTCCAGAGAAAATCTAGTACTCTTAAACACGACCTGTCCAGAGTAAATCTAGTACTCTTAAACACGACCTGTCCAGAGTAAATCTAGTACTCTTAAACACGACCTGTCCAGAGTAAATCTAGTACACTTAAACACGACCTGTCCCGAATAAATCTAGTACTCTTAAACACGGTCTGTCCCGAGAAAATCTAGTACTCTTAAACACGACCTGTCCAGAGTAAATCTAGTACTCTTAAACACGACCTGTCCAGAGTAAATCTAGTACTCTTAAACACGACCTGTCCAGAGTAAATCTAGTACTCTTAAACACGACCTGTCCAGAGTAAATCTAGTACTCTTAAACACGACCTGTCCCGAAAAAATCTAGTACTCTTAAACACGACCTGTACAGAGTAAATCTAGTACTCGTAAACACGACCTGTCCAGAGTAAATCTAGGACTCTTAAACACGACCTGTCCAGAGTAAATCTAGTATTCTTAAAGACGACCTGTCCAGAGAAAATCTAGCACTCTTAAACACGACCTGTCCAGATAAATCTAGTACTCTTAAACACGGCCTGTCCAGAGTAAATCTAGTACTCTTAAACACGACCTGTCCAGAGTAAATCTAGTACTTTTAAACACGACCTGTCCAGAGTAAATCTAGTACTCTTAAACACGACCTGTCCAGAGTAAATCTAGCACTCTTAAACACGACCTGTCCCGAATAAATCTAGTACTCTTAAACACGACCTGTCCAGAGTAAATCTAGTACTCTTAAACACGACCTGTCCAGAGAAAATCTAGTACTCTTAAACACGACCTGTCCAGAGTAAATCTAGCACTCTTAAACACGACCTGTCCAGAGTAAATCTAGTACTCTTAAACACGACCTGTCCAGAGTAAATCTAGTACTCTTAAACACGACCTGTCCAGAGTAAATCTAGTACTCTTAAACACGGTCTGTCCCGAGAAAATCTAGTACTCTTAAACACGACCTGTCCAGAGTAAATCTAGTACTCTTAAACACGACCTGTCCAGAGTAAATCTAGTACTCTTAAACACGACCTGTCCCGAATAAATCTAGAACTCTTAAACACGACCTGTCCAGAGTAAATCTAGTACACTTAAACACGACCTGTCCCGAATAAATCTAGTACTCTTAAACACGGTCTGTCCCGAGAAAATCTAGTACTCTTAAACACGACCTGTCCAGAGTAAATCTAGTACTCTTAAACACGACCTGTCCAGAGTAAATCTAGTACTCTTAAACACGACCTGTCCAGAATAAATCTAGAACTCTTAAACACGACCTGTCCAGAGTAAATCTAGTACTCTTAAACACGACCTGTCCCGAATAAATCTAGAACTCTTAAACACGACCTGTCCAGAGTAAATCTAGTACTCGTAAACACGACCTATCCAGAGTAAATCTAGCACTCTTAAACACGACCTGTCCAGAGTAAATCTAGTACTCTTAAACACGGCCTGTCCAGAGTAAATCTAGTACTCTTAAACACGACCTGTCCAGAGTAAATCTAGTACTTTTAAACACGACCTGTCCAGAGTAAATCTAGTACTCTTAAACACGACCTGTCCAGAGTAAATCTAGTACTCTTAAACACGGCCTGTCCAGAGTAAATCTAGTACTTTTAAACACGACCTGTACAGAGTATATCTAGTACTCTTAAACACGACCTGTCCAGAGTATATCTAGTACTCTTAAACACGACCTGTCCAGAGTAAATCTAGTACTCTTAAACACGACCTGTCCAGAGTAAATCTAGTACTCTTAAACACGACCTGTCCAGAGTAAATCTAGTACTCTTAAACACGACCTGTCCAGAGAAAATCTAGTACTCTTAAACAGGACCTGTCCCGAATAAATCTAGTACTCTTAAACACGACCTGTACAGAGTAAATCTAGTACTCTTAAACACGACCTGTCCAGAGTAAATCTAGTACTCTTAAACACGACCTGTCCAGAGTAAATCTAGTCCTCTTAAACACGACCTGTCCAGAGTAAACCTAGTACTCTTAAAGACGACCTGTCCAGAAAAATCTAGTACTCTTAAACACGACCTGTCCAGAGAAAATCTAGTACTCTTAAACACGACCTGTCCAGAGTAAATCTAGTACTCTTAAACACGACCTGTCCAGAGAAAATCTAGTACTCTTAAACACGACCTGTCCAGAGAAAATCTAGTACACTTAAACACGACCTGTCTGGGCTATCAATACAATAATGTACTGGGTTACACTGTAATCAGGGTTTTCAATACAATATTTTTGTACTGGAAGTTGGAAATCCAAGTTTGAAAATATCTCAACAAATTCATTAGTTTCCGTTACATGTATACCAGGTATGATACGTGTAAGAAATAATTTGGGCTGATGAGTATTCAGTTCTCTAGGTATATTCTTTCAGATTTATCTGATATACATATATCACATAACATCTACAATCATTGTATTGTATGATATATAAATGTATTGATAAGCACGTTTCTTCCTCACAATGTGTAGGATGTTGAGAGGAGCATCATACTTTGCATTAGTATACAAGTATATCGTGGGTGATTTTTGCAATAGTCCTGAATATTTGACCCTCGGTACTGGTAACCGACCGACATGTTCTATTGCACTAGGGCTTCTCTCCTAGTCATCTTATCAATGATTTTAGAGATCGCACTTGAAGATTGTGCAACAGTCATAATAGAAGTTAATGTTTTCAAGATTTTTTTGTTTTCAATTTCCAAGAATCAAACCAGCACTTGGCGAATACTTTCCAGATATTCTGACAGTTTAAAATTTCCTTAATATTTCCTTGTAAACGTGACGATCCCTGCTAGATGTTGGAAGGTAGGCCGTATCGATTTCATACTGCCTTGTGGCTTGTACGTTATGCAGATGTTGGTAGGAAGCCTTACTTTAACTTTTACCTGTTGCGTTCTAAATGTTGTCGACCAATAATAAGACTAAATGTGTCCCCCTCATTCGATTTACCTGCCAGTGAAGATTTATGACTTGGTTGGTATTCTTGCCATTCCTACTATTAGGTTAACCATTCTTGACATTCCTCCTATTTGCTTACCAATTCTTGACATTTCTCCCATTTAGTTTCCCATTTCTGACATTCCTGGAATTTGGTTACCCATTCTTAACATTCCTCCCATTTCGTCACCCACTCTTGGCATGCCTCCAATTTCGTTTCCCATTCTTGACATTCCTTGAATTTGGTTACCCATTCTTGACATTCCTCCCATTTCGTTTCCCATTCTTGACATTCCTTGCATTTGGTTACCCATTCTTGACATTCCTCCCATTTCGTTACCCATTGTTAATATTCCTCCAATTTCGTTTCCCACTCTTGGCATTCCTCCAATTTCGTTTCCCATTCTTAACATTCCTCCCATTTCGATGTGGCCAGATAATGCTATAGGTATTATATCCCTGGTGTTTACTCTCCTATTTTACCATATACAGCTCACTTTAATAATGTTATACTCAATGGATCATATTGTTTTCGATTCCTTCACAAAGTTTGAGAATGCTGGTGCTGATAGTCCATTCGATAGGGTTTGAAACCAGGCAGAGCGTACACATCCCGTTCTGATATGGAGAACCGTTATAAAGCTGTTTACAGATGCTCCTTTGAGTATTTCCAGTTTGGATACATGTTTTTGTGGTCACCAGGACCTCTCTCTCATACGATATGGGTACTGCATACGATTTCGAAAGCTTGACAGAAACAAATGGTGACCTCCAACGCCTGGCATTTATCTCTCCAAGAGGCGACCGACTTTATATTGAGATCTGTCCTTGAATTTATCATTTCCTTTTCCTTAAACGGAATTAAAAGTATTACAAATGGCATAAGATTTCAGATGCTTACTAGGTCTCGTTTAGTTGTATTCTGGACCACATTAAGATTAATTTCTATGTGTTTGTAGAAAAACAATGGGATCGACAGACGTTAAAGCAGCAGAATCCATGTTTCCGATAAATGGTCCAAGCTGTGTCTATATATAGCCTAGGACGATGATGTTATGTTGTCACGAGGATCGTCGTCATCACTCCTTGTACAATTCCCCGTTTTATGATTATCCCTATAGATATCATGTCCTTCCCTTTTTACTTCCATACAATACAAATTACTTAGGAGTATTAAGACATGTCATCTATTCCCTTCACGACAGAGTCTACTGAACGTCATTCAAGATTTCAGAGATTTTTTGTTCATCCAACGTAGGTGTGAAAAGGTGGTTTGCCTTCCCTCTTTCTTGTATCCATGGAAACCGGATTAAACAAGGCAGATGATTCTTAGGAGGTTGGTACATTTTGTATGCGCCGGAAAGTGTCTTCCAGAAAGTACTGTACTGCCTCTACATCTGTATAGATATTTTCCATCTTTTCTATTTCTTTCCTACGGGCGTAAGACTATCTTGCTTCAGAGATGACGAAGTGTACTTTTTGTAGGAGTATTGCTAATGATGCAGGTATCTATGTATACAATCTCAAAACGGCCTATTGTTGTCATAAGCGGCTTCTGTTTTTCCAGCGTTAAGTTTTGACTCCGACTTCTTGCTCTTATGTTAGATTGAGAGAGTGGTCCCTTGTCCTCTACCTGCTATTACGTCATTAAAGCGTGTGACATGGTGTCTTGAACTGCTGTGTAATGTCAGTGACTGCGACAGTCGTGTGTGACTGACGTAACCGTCCTGGGAGTGGAGCTCCATCTTAGCTTGGTGTATGCCCACTTACTGTTTGATTTACAGCGATATTACGTTAGAAGTTGTGTAGTTATTGTAATATATGTTGTTGGTATACACATTGTTATATTTACTTCGATACGTTTTTATTTAGCATCCAAGTAACCAAACAAATGATTTTAGGAACACCATACGCCATATCCCCCGCAATCACAAATATTCGTTTCCTTGACAGTAAACGTATCGTATTATTATATTTAATTTAAAAATTGACGGGGGTTTAGAGCAGTTAGCGATTGTACAATATTACGTAACACAGTTAATGTGTTGATAAATCGACTGTCACACAATAACACCTAACTGATAGGGTGGGAAACTCCAATGCACCTTTAGTAATTGATGTCTTCTGTTGTCAAGGTAATCTCTGAATGTATTCTATTATTCAAGCTCCTTTACGGCCAATAGTCTATCCACTGACATAGAACATAAACTGGTTATCACCACGATAAAACTTAACGGCAGGGAGGGCTCCTCATCCCAGGAACCTGAGGTCTCATTAGTACCACGACATGATCCCGGAGTAAATAACGTGATGTCTCATCAATACCACGACATGATACCGGGGTAAATAACCTGACGTCTCATCAATACCACGACATGACCCCGGGGTAAATAACCTGACATATCATCAATACCACGACATGATCCCGGGGTAAATAACCTGATGTCTCATCAGTACCACTACATGTTACCGGAGTAAATAACCTGATGTCTCATCAATACCACGACATGACCCCGGGGTAAATAACCTGACGTCTCATCAATACCACGACATGATCCAGGGGTAAATAACCTGACATCTCATCAGTACCACGACATGATCCCGGGGTAAATAACCTGACGTCTCATCAGTACCACGACATGATCCCGGGGTAAATAACCTGACGTCTCATCAGTACCACGACATGATACCGGGGTAAATAACCTGACGTCTCATCAGTACCACGACATGATACCGGGGTAAATAACCTGACGTCTCATCAGTACCACGACATGATCCCGGGGTAAATAACCTGACGTCTCATCAGTACCACGCCATGATCCCGGGGTAAATAACCTGACGTCTCATCAGTACCACGACATGATCCCGGGGTAAATAACCTGACGTCTCATCAGTACCACGACATGATCCCGGGGTAAATAACCTGACGTCTCATCAGTACCACGCCATGATCCCGGGGTAAATAACCTGACGTCTCATCAGTACCACGACATGATCCCGGGGTAAATAACCTGACGTCTCATCAGTACCACGACATGATACCGGGGTAAATAACCTGACGTCTCATCAATACCACGACATGATACCGGGGTAAATAACCTGACATATCATCAATACCACGACATGATCCCGGGGTAAATAACCTGACATATCATCAATACCACGACATGATCCCGGGGTAAATAACCTGACATCTCATCAGTACCACGACATGATCCCGGGGTAAATAACCTGACGTCTCATCAATACCACGACATGATACCGGGGTAAATAACCTGACGTCTCATCAATACCACGACATGATCCCGGGGTAAATAACCTGACATCTCATCAGTACCACGACATGATCCCGGGGTAAATAACCTGAGATCTCATCAGTACCACGACATGATCCCGGGGGTGAATAACCTGACATCTCATCAATACCACGACACGAATAATTTGTTGATAAGCCCAAGGAAATTATCTTTCAGCAATTAACAATATCTTACATGTTTCCTATCAATTCATGACATATATATCTTTATTTGTTTGAAAGATATATTTTAATCATTAAAAAGACACTTTTATCTCTAGTGACAAAGTTATTTGTGTCCGTTTTTATCTTTTTTGAAAATGAGTTTTATTTTAAACATTGCTTATCTCTTTACCATATATATACATCATAATAATATTGATGAGTTTATTTCCTGTAAATGAAGCCACTGTATATTGCATACATGTAAGAACGAGTATCCTTAAATGTAATAGATATATTACGGAGATACATATCAAAATGAATGTTTAAATATCTCTATTTCTATTACTTTGTTTCTATGAATAGATTTCTAGGAAATTCATACACTTTAAAACATCTCATAGCAAAACCGGTATTTTTTACCACGAAATTGACAGAGTTACAAAATAGTAAATGTTATCATCGATTCAGTTTCGCAGACAGAATAAAACTTTTTAATTTGACATTTACAGATTCCAAAAACATTTATGTGAAATAATGCGTATTCATAAGGACACCATGGCAACATGTTGCTGCCTACATGTCTGACATAATAGTCACGTGACCTGGCAATAATGACTTATTGACGTCGTACATATCAACTTTAAATTCCAAAACAGAATATCGAGTTAATTTAGAAAATATATTAACAAAGCAAAAAATCTATAGGAAAATAAACAATTACAATGTTTTTTGTAAATAGACTTTCAATATGGGGAATGACATTTAAATAATCTACTTTGTAAAATGAATGACACATCAACAATATTTTTTCGGCAACGATTTTTTTTTCGATTTCAAAATAATGAAAGTTGACAAGCATATACTCAATTTAGAATAAATCTATTAACACATGAAAGTTATTTAAAAGATTCAGAAACAAATCTATTTTCAAAGCAACTGTACACTACTCCAGTGGAAAATGCCTGCGCATTCGATAACGTATCAAAGAATATAAACTTGTCAATATACATGTACAGATGACAAATGCTATGGTTACCGAACAGATATCGGCGATTAATTTTAATGTAAATTAATAAAGTAATTCATGCATTACATTTGCACGAAGTCCATTCACCCGATCGATAAGATTTTACTGGAGATTTATTTTTTCTAACATGTTTCTAAATAATAAGCCACCCTGGCGTCATCTCTTTTGTTTTGACAACAACGTGTATAGCAATATTGCCATCTGCTGCGTCTAAGGTCTTATGAATAAAGACACCGTCTATACAAACACTAACAAATTATTGATTGGGTTATTTTAGATCTACGTTAGAACATTTTGTTGATGACGAGTTTGATTTTAGAGGATTATTTACTTGTTGTCCACACGTTTCATCCCTAGACATCACTGATACGTCATATAAAGGAAACCCTATTTATTGGGAAATTCACCCTTCAGCATTTTCTGTGACTATTACTCAATACATTATGTGAAGGCAGGCTTCACAAGGTGCATATAACGTGATATGGACAGATATTGTAATAAAATGTTATAGGACAATACAAATATACAAAACTTTGTCCTCAACACTGTTATTAGCTATTTACTAATGTTGGAACTTCTTAATTCTTGTTACAATTTGCGCAGAATTATACCAGTACAATGTATATGTGATGGTCACTTTACCTATCTGTCTCTATCCCGTTTTGTATTTATCCTACGTTTTGAATTACTATTGATTTGTTTAGGTCTCGGCTTTAAACAGTAAGTTTTAAGAAAGTGTATTGCTCGATGTTTTCCAGCCTGTCAGATAACTATTTACAACTTATCGCTACTGCTAATATGTATGTGCATGTAAAAGAGTATTTGTACATAGGAAATGACTATTAACACCCCCCCCCCCCCCTTCTTTTTCTTCCATCTTTCCCTTTTTTCTCCTTCTCTCCTTTATAGATTTTTTTTTATTTATATATATATATATTGCACTGCTGTCCATTATGTATTGATTTATATTATGTACTAGGGAGAGGGCGTCATTAAGTTGGAAAAACTTGTGTCCAATCCCAATTGTCAACAATTTATGACAATACAAATATGTTTAAATCAACTGTAACACAGTATCAGTGTTCTGTCTGCTCTTTTAAGGTCGAACAACCGCGAAATAACCACAAAGGAGTGGCTGAAGTGACACCGATGAAAGGAAATTTGAGCTAAAAATGGGAATAATGCGAGCGGGGGATAACTATGAACAAAGGATAAGTTTGGTGTCAGTGTCCAATAGGGAGTAAACCTCCTCCCCCACAAACCAGCCACCTCTTCAGATATAAACAAAGGATAAGTTTGGTGTCCAATAGGGAGTAAACCTCCTCCCCCACAAACCAGCCACCTCTTCGAATGCTTTATTGTAGGCCGATCCCCGTGTTAGGTATGATTAGGTTCGGATCGCGACTGGTTAACTAATTACTGCACAAGATATGACGGTATTACTGTTAATTATTTCTAATATATATCAAACACAATAAGTAAGGACGTATATCCACTGGATATCAGGTTAATGTCAATATTTCCCGATTTTATTATTTCTTTATTGAAGCAATGCATGCACTACTAAGTCGCTCCCTAAGTTTATCTACGTTTATAAATATATGCCATGCTTCATTTCGAAGCATCGCGTTTATATCAATTGTTGGTAAAATCACTCTGATCTAGATCTATCTTATGGACATTTTTCATAAAAAAAATCAATCAAATCTTATCTTTGTTTAAATTGTTGACAATTTTAGTGTGAACTTGATTTCAGATATTGGCGTACATTGTTGATGATATCAGTGTGTACTTGGAATCAATATTGCCGTATATTTAGGAAATTCGGCTGATATTTACAGATAATTTTAGTCAATTTAACAACAACAAAAAATCATGGAATTGCAAAAAAGCCCCGGCTTGTAAAAACGGTAAAATTACCGTAGAGTAAGGTGACAAACAGTCGTTGTTGAGATGCCACCATTATGTATTTTGATATTTGTTATTACTTCAGATTATCTGTCTGCAGCAGTGGGAGGATGTTAGCGATATTTAGAAATATGAACACCATCGCAATAACTTCTCAATAAAGAAAGGGTAACCAGCTCTCCATTAAATGTCATATATGTTTTAATCATTTCTACATATAGATAGATAAACGGTGATGTATGACGGAGCAACTGTATTAATCATACTAAAACCCCAAAGATCCGGACGTGCATTATATAAACGTTGGCGAGACATGGAACACAGAAAATTGAACAGTGTGGTAAATATGTGTCATAAAGGTACCTTCTGTCTCCCTACGTATGTATTGTTTTAACTTGTATCTATCATAATCAAGAGTAGTGAATTCTACATAAAAAGTATATTCTTAACGTTGATATTTTTTGTGTTATTTATTATAATTTTGTTCTCCATAACAATGTATATTATTAACGTAACAAACTTATTGTGTTAACAAGTACAGACATATTAGCGAAATTAAGAGTAGTTCTCCATAAAATTGCTAACATAATAAACCGGGAAATAACATCAAACATATGGACAGAGTTTACTTTTTGTGTTAGTTGTATTTATCGTATCATTGATTTAAAATTTAGTTTCCGTAAATACATGTACCATGTATATCATTTCTTTACCGGTAAATATAATGTAGACATTTCGTTTTAGGTGAATATATTCTTGGGTACTAAAGAGCTAGTTTGTGTGGTGTTTCCAAAAACTGTTAAAGGAAAAAAATATGTATGGAAATTATTTTCAAGATTTTATTATAAGGTTTATTAAGATATTTTAATACTTTCAAGTAGTGCTCGTGGTTGTTAGCATATATTACAAGAAGTGATTGTTTAGTAATATTTGTAAATTGAAATTTACCACCAATTAACTCATCTGTTTGAATGCTGATTATATACATAAGATTTGCAATTGGCATGTTTAGTGTCCGTTGCTTAAGTCGCAATGCTTTGAAGAGTTTTTGTTTTTTAAATTGAAAATTTGTTTCCTACTTACAAGCAATTTTCTGCACGGCTTATTTGAACGCATCGCGTTTATATCAATTGTTTCTGTACTCAGACTGATGTATATAAGGGACATTTTTCATCAGTCTGAAAAATCAATTAAATCTTATTTATGTTCAAATTTTTGAGGATTTCAGTATGTACTTGGAGTCAGATATTGCCGTACATTTTTGATGTTTTAGTGTGTACTTGGAGTCAGATATTGCTGTATATTTTTGATGTTTTAGTGTGTACTTGGAGTCCGATATTGCCGTACATTGTTGATGTTTTAGTGTGTACTTGGAGTCCGATATTGCCGTACATTGTTGATGTTTTAGTGTGTACTTGGAGTCAGATATTGCTGTATATTTTTGATGTTTTAGTGTGTACTTGGAGTCCGATATTGCCGTACATTGTTGATGTTTTAGTGTGTACTTGGAGTCAGATATTGCCGTACATTGTTGATGTTTTAGTGTGTACTTGGAGTCAGATATTGCTGTATATTTTTGATGTTTTAGTGTGTACTTGGAGTCCGATATTGCCGTACATTTTTGATGTTTTAGTGTGTACTTGGAGTCAGATATTGCCGTACATTGTTGATGTTTTAGTGTGTACTTGGAGTCCGATATTACCGTACATTGTTGATGATTTAGTGTGTACTTGGAGTCAGATATTGCTGTATATTTTTGATGATTTAGTGTGTACTTGGAGTCAGATATTACCGTACATTGTTGACAATTTAGTGTGTACTTGGAGTCAGATATTGCCGTACATTGTTGATGATTTAGTGTGTACTTGGAGTCAGATATTGCCGTACATTTTTGATGATTTTTATGTGTAGTTGGAGTCAGATATTGCCGTACATTGTTGATGTTTTAGTGTGTACTTGGAGTCAGATATTGCCGTATATTTTGGAAATTCGGCTGATATTTACAGATTATCTACATGAGCTTAACCACAAAAAATGCATTGAATCGTAAAAACTGTAATATTACCGGTGCCAGCTAGAGTAAGGTGAGAAACAGTCGCTGTTGAGATGTCACCATTACATATTTTGATATTTGTTATTACTTCAGATTACCTGTCTGTAGCAGTGGGAGGATGTTAGCGATATTTAGAAATATGAACACCATCGCAATAACTTCTAAATAAAGAAAGGGTAACCAGCTCTCCTGCAAATGTCATATATGTTTTAATCATTTCTACAGATTAAAAAAACCTCCAAAGACCAAGACGTACATTGTATGAATGTTGGTGAGACATGGCCTAGTTCACTTGGACTCATATGTATATACAGACAATCCGATGGTGTGAGGTTTGATTAAGTGAAGTCTCGGTGTTGTATTAGGTTTGATTTGGTGAAGTTTCGGTGTGATATTAATTTTGATTTGGTGAAATATCGGTGCGATATTAAGTTTGATTTGTTGAAGTTTCGATGCGGTATCAAATTTGATTTGGTGAAGTTCCGTTGTGGTATTAGGTTTTAATTTTGTGAAGTTTCGTTGTGGTATCAAATTTGATTTGGTGAAGTTCCGTTGTGGTATTAGGTTGGATTTGGTGAAATTCCGGTGTGGTATAAGGTTTGATTTGGTGAAATTTCGGTGTGGTATAAGGTTTGATTTAGTGAAGTTTCGGTGTGGCATTAGATTTGATTTTAATGTTTGGTGTGGTATAAGTTTGATTTGGTGAAGTTTCGGTGTGGTATTAAGTTTGATTTGTTGACGTTTCGATGGGGTATCAAATTTGATTTTTGGTGACGATTCGGTGTGGTATAAGGTTTGATTTGGTGAAATTTCGGTGTGGTATTAGGTTTGATTGGTGAAGTTTCGGTGTGGTATTAGGTTTGATTTGGTGAAGTTTCGGTGTGGTATTAGGTTTGATTGGTGAAATTTCGGTGTGGTATAAGGTTTGATTTGGTGAAATTTCGGTGTGGTATTAGGTTTGATTGGTGAAATTTCGGTGTGGTATAAGGTTTGGTTGGTGAAGTTCCGGTGTGGTATTAGGTTTGAATTGGTGAAGTTTCGGTGTGGTATTAGGTTTGATTGGTGACGTTCCGGTGTGGTATTAGGTTTGGTTGGTGACGTTTCGGTGTGGTATTAGGTTTGGTTGGTGACGTTCCGGTGTGGTATTAGGTTTGGTTGGTGAAGTTCCGGTGTGGTATTAGGTTTGATTTGGTGAAGTTTCGGTGTGGTATTAGGTTTGATTGGTGACGTTCCGGTGTGGTATGCAATTTGATTTTAATGTTCCGGTGTGGTATAAGTTTGATTTGGTGAAGTTTCGGTGTGGTATTAGGTTTGGTTTGGTGAAGTTCCGGTGTGGTATTAGGTTTGATTGGTGACGTTCCGGTGTGGTATAAGTTTGATTTGGTGAAGTTTCGATGTGGTATTAGGTTTGATTTGGTGAAGTTCCGGTGTGGTATTAGGTTTGATTTGGTGAAGTTCCGGTGTGGTATTAGGTTTGATTTGGTGAAGTTCCGGTGTGGTATTAGGTTTGATTTGGTGAAGTTCCGGTGTGGTATTAGGTTTGGATGGTGAAGTTCCGGTGTGGTATTAGGTTTGATTTGGTGAAGTTCCGGTGTGGTATAAGGTTTGATTTGATGAAGTTCCGGTGTGGTCTTAGGTTTGAATTGAAGCTTTTTATTATAAGATGTATAATGTTATGCATACCAAAATGCTAGTTTGATTGTTGTAAATTATATTTATACATATAAATATAATTATATATATATATAAGAAAAAGAAATCTGTCCTTGTGAGAGGGCAGAAAGACCTTGCGGCAGCGTCTTGTTTTTTGTTATTTGATACATATACTTGTATATATATATAAGAAAATTGTTTTCAAGATTTTACCATTAGGTTTATTTCGATATTTTATTATGTTCATATTTTGTTTGTTAGCGTATACTACATGTATGGACTGTTTAGTATGTAAATGAAATGTATTTAGATATTGAAATTTACCAGTTAACTCTCATCTTTTTTTATGTCGATAATATTTATAAGATTTACCAATGACAATTTGTAGTGTTCTTTGCTGAAATCAACCAGTAATGGCATTGTAATACTTTGAATGATTGCTTGTTAAAATAAATCAAAGATGTCTTTGTCTTCATTTAGATGCATAACAATTAATTTCTCTGAATTGCATATTTCATAAACCTAAATAACGATGATGAATAATTTCTAGTACGTACCTTATTTCAAACACTAGTAGCCAACGTGTAGGCGATTTCCAATATAACTTGTTACAACATGTTATGACAAAGTCCCGCAGTTGATGTCCAACATAGACCTCATGCGCTCTCCTGCCATAACCCTAGCCAGGTGATATAGATCATGGTCGGTCTACGCTTAGAGTTTTTCTATGTCTTGTAAATCAATGGCTTCATATATGCCTTGATTATCATGGACTTTCCAATTCCCAAGTTGTATTAATGTTATTGTAAGTAATAATTAATTAGCTGGTATTTTTAGTCTACAACAAATCTTTATATATCATATATATTTATAGTATGCCACTGTAGAATTACTTGTTTAAGGGTATATACAGGAATTGACCGTCTTTTTCTTGATGAATTTAAAACAAACTCTCGCGACTAAAACATTTTCATTATATAAAATAGCACACTAATGTTCCGTTTAAAGAGATTGATGTCTTGTTTTGAAAAAAAAACTATTGAATTTTTACGTCTCCTAAATATGTGGATTTTGAAAGAAAGACGTATTTTACGTTTCCCAATAGAGTTGTGATTGTACGAGTAAACACGTAATGATTTTCTTAAGGTAATGTTTGCAATTTACTTAACGAATTATCAACACACCATAACGTGTTTTCGTTAATATATGTGATATAAAATTAAATATATAACCGTAATCATTATAAATGATAAATAATCTGTAACGGTGTATGTTACTGAGGTATACGATGGATATAGAAAGCACGCGCTATATTACACTCTAGTTAATCGTGTATCTATCATCTGGGTAATCAGATAGGTACAAATAATTTATATATGTATCAGTTACATGTATTTAATACCATGAACAAATTGTTTGTTTATAACAGGGTAGGTTTTATGTATATGCCATTAGTTCATGTTTTAATGAAATGAGACACACTTCTATTCGGTAAAATCCGATAAACAAATATTTAACGAAAGGCATATTTTGTTGCAAAACCTAAATAATCTGAATGTTACAATAAGTTTAGAAGTTGTGTTATATGGAAACTCACAACTTTCCGTTGACCTTAATAGAAATATCTTTAGATATGTGCAATGTTTTATCAAATCCAGTAATAGGTTTTTAATTTTGTAATTTGATCAGTTTATTTAGTAAACCGTATATCATATCATTTTTGCCATCATCCATGTAAATGTTAATATGCCTTGTAATACACTGTATATATGTTGGGAGAAGGCGTTGATAAGTTGTTGTAACTTGTGCCTCATCCCGTGTCTATGTTTTGACAATAAATATGTGTAAACTAAACAAATATTATGAGATTGTAGAATTGGATGAATATACATTTAGGTGTATATAGTACAATAAATAATCACAAGGCTTATATATAATAATGTGATACATATTTGTTTCCTTCGAATGTAGGATATTAAACAATAAGAGCGTCAATAATCATTTCATTTTATCAAATTAGGACAATACATACTAATCTAGAAAGTTTGTATATCAGATACCAGTAACGAACATACTTTATACAATATCCAATAATGATACCAGTCAATAGATTCTCCTCTACAGATACCAGTAACGAAAATACTTTATACAATATTCAATAATGAAATCAGTGAATATATTCTCCTCTACGGGTGAGTATTTGGAAACTTTACGAAATGACAAGCGTTCGTATTTAATGATAATTTATTTCTATAATAAACCTGTATGTACTAGTAAATGTAATTGAACTATTATTCCTTTTCCTGAAATTGATTAAGTTGGGAGATTTTAAGATAAGATTTTCATAAAGAAAAGAAAATTTTGAATTTCCATTCATATGCCTTATTAAAAATAAAGGTTTTTTTTAACCTGTATTACTTCCTGGCGGTGATAAAACAAACAAGTTTTTATTTAAGAAAAAGTTATCAAATGGTTGCAATATATTTATTTAAGAAATAATTACCAAATGGTTGTAATGTGTCTATTCAAGAAATATTAATCAACATAGATGTAACAAATTTGATTCGTATAATATGTAGAATGCTTGAAATAATTTCATTTTCAAATCAAAGTATGTTTTCATCCGATAAGTAATATTAGGTTTCAGAAAAACCCGATTAATTATTTTAGATTCACGTTTATTAATTATCTAGTAATATTCATTAACTAATTAAACGGTATTTTGTTGATGTTTATGATATTAAAATGTGACATGGATTTTTGTTTTTTGAAATTTGTATAAGTTACCATTAGAGGTAAAACATATAAACAGTATCCATTAAAAATAAAAAAAAAATAAAAATAAAAAAACTTGTGTAAAACACATCTGTACATATAAAAGTACACTGTATGGCATAATGTTCTCGGAGACGTACAACAAAGTATTCATATACATATTCTTTAAGGTAAGATATCGCTGATTGGCGGTTTGATATTTTGTATTGAGTATAATTATGTATAGAAAATGTTTATCCTCAACATAAATTCATTAATTGCATCAAGTATTGCATCAAATATGTGGAAAGATTTTCACTTACTTTAAATCTACCTACAAGCGATAATTTAAAAAAATTGAATGAATAATGAATTCTTACGGATCGGGAAGATTATCAAGTAAAAATTTCTACGTGGCAGTTCAAATATTGATTTCTATGATGTGTAAGTAAGACAATTAGTGACTGAAACATCGATTATCCCTATACATATTTGCTGATTATTCATATGTGATTTATTAGTTACACGATGGACATTGAAACGGTATTAATTTAAGCAAATGTACGAGAAATAAAAATTGATCTAATATTTTTCCATCTTAACTTATTGTACACTAAAATTATTTATTAATGTAAACAAAGGGTAAAATTAAAAATGAAAAATAGAAAAGAAAAAAAATAGATGATTCAATCCTAAAGAGGGCAAATAATAAAACAAATCTGAAGCTAGATCAGCTGATATTGTGTTACAAACGTATACAAGACGGAGAATAAAACACTTTAAAGGTGTTGATAGTACTTAAATTGAAATGTATTCATAAAAGATATTGCAATGCTGATTTTATCATTTCGTACACCCATTAATAAGTTAGTATCAGCCGTGTTAGCCCTCTATGAATTGCGACCATTTAGGAGTATTTTTATAGTTGTAATATAAAAAGAGATAATGTATTTTAAAAGCAAAACCAACCAGTAACAAAATTTCAAAAATGTGTTTGGATTGTATCATATTGTAGCATGTTCAAATAGACAGCAGGTTTATATTGTGTAATGGAGGAATAACACATAGACTGTGTAATTCGCCTTTGTAGATCGAGGATCTTGATGATAAACCAGGGATCCCCAGCACGAATCCCTATTAAATAATATGCATGGTATATACTCAAATACATTTCAGATTCAGTTTTGCGTTTTTGTAAATAAGTAATGGAAATATTTACCTTTTCTTGATACAAACCTTTATGCTCTGATCTTGGGTTCTTGACACCACGTTGCCTATGAGATACGAATATCTGCAATTTGAATGAGCCTCGCCAACTGCAGTGGATCCTGGGATATGCTTTTTTATAATTGACGGAAACTAACGACAATTACCGACACTGCTTCGTACTATGTGAACTTTCTCACGTTTCATTCATAACATTTTTATCTGTAAAAAACGTGCGTGTGGGAGTGCTGTGTAAAAAGGGGAGACAATCTTATTTGACCGATTTCTATGTTGATTAGGGAGTATCAAATATGTTTCCCTGTAAGCCATAAAATAAAATCATTTACACAATTTCTTTGGTGAATTATGCGTCACAAAGAGATATATACACGGGTAGTGTCTACACTGAGTCAGTTCTACGTCAGTGTTTAAATATTTAACAACTAACTACTAGACACGCATTGTTTTGTCAAGGTCAATCCATCGCCTTGAGATACAGGCGGGTAAGGATTATTTAAAGTACAACAGTGTTTACGTCAGTAGAAATTCCCGGTAGAGATAAAGATAATGTAAAGTTCAGCAAAAGGTTGTCCTGTAGCAGGGCAAGTCCACGTTATCGAGTTTGATTTTGTAAATTATTGAATCGATATGAAAGATATATCTAGAATAAAGTTTCCCTTGTTAACTTTTTTCCCAAATATTAGCTTATGTCATGCATACGACCTGTAGTGAATATACAATTAATATTAGCACAAACATCCTATAGAACAAACGTCAAATATATGCAAAAACAATAAAAGGCAAAATGAAAAAAAAATGTTAGAGATGTATTCAACGCGTTTCTAAAATATGATGTATTTATAGTTGTTACAATCCCACATTTCCTACATATGTGTTCTGATGTATTCACCGTGAAATATGGTCATGCTAACCGAAACCTTACAGAGAGATTTATGACTACAGTCCCATATGTTGTGCGTCTCATAATGTCTAGTAAAGTGATACAGTTATGTATGCTTGTAGTCAGTAGTATGTAGTCAGTGTGCATTTTTAATTGTTTGGTTATTTATATCTTTGCCATATATATATAATTTCTAGTTTTCAGTGTCCGGTAAGTATATATACATATAAAAATCAAGAAACAATTGTTAGTAAAGCATAAGTACTGTATGAACTACAAACAAGTGTTTCTTAACTTATACATTTTATATAATATACTTTTTGTATGATATACTTTTTTGTATATATATGTATAAATATATATATAAACAATATATATATATATATATATACACACACACAACAAAATGACAGTAGAAACATTTGTTATCACAGAGCTAATGTTTATATACAATGTAGCTTTTAATCATAGAGTCATTTAAACACCAGATCCATTAATTAATGTGTCAATATACAGGTTATTAATACATTTATAATTAATGACAGAAAAATCGACAACCACAATAGTCTGATAGATATGCTTTCATATTTTGTGTTTGGTTTGAGAAAAAAATAAATAAAAACAAAAAAACAAACAAAAAAACCCAGAAAATCAAAAAACAAAATAAAACTAAAAACAAAACAAAAAAACACAACAAAAACTTCTTAAAGTATCTCTTCTTCAATAAATAACCATAAAATAAACAATTTCATGTTTGTTTCGCCACTCAAAGGCTACATATAGAATATATAGTCCTTCACATACTCACCAATCACATGTTTTATGTTAATGTATTATTATTACCACAGCAGGTAATACCGATTTAGAATTTACTGTTTAAAATATGTTTACGGTAATAGTGTATGATTATGTCGTCATATTATTGTACGTTCAAACCAGATACATTAATTAAGTCGTCAATATACAGGTAATTAATATATTTGTCATTTATAACCGGAAGATCTACATGTACCACAACAATGGTCTAATAAATATATTTTCATATTTTTGTTTTTGTATTTAGTTTTGTAAGACGATGCCCGTTTGATGTGGGTTTATATACTCCGTAAAAGGATGTTCAGAGTTAAGCTGTTTCTCCTGTATAACGATAGCGCACTTATAACAATAAATTTTAAAACAAACGTAAACTGTTGTACAATTTCTGTTTTGAAAATGCTGCTACATGGGACCTTATTTCTATCATTGTCACTAGGTGTGTAGTTTGATGTAAAAGGAAGCTGGATATATATCCAATAAAATATTGATCTGTATTTTTGCAGGCCTGTAATTCTGTACAGATTTAAGATGCAGAGCCTTACCTGCGTGGATTACTAAGTATCCATCAGAAAATAATATATAATCCTTTTGAATATTGTTAAAATCCGTGAACTTTGAAATGATCATTTTTTATCATTAATCACAGTCGAGTATGAACTACTCACACCGCTTCCAATTCCCATTTGATGTCTGTATTAACCTCTTAACTGTGTACTCTTACACCATAATAGATCCTTTGGTACCACAGACATTTATTGACAAACATTTGTGTGTCTGAGCGGTGTCACCACTCCCTATCACGGTAAAACATTCCTTTTTCGTCATCCTGGTCCAGCATAGACTGGTTAGAAAGATTAACTGGTTCATCAACCTTCTCATCAACTTTAATATATATTTACAATAAATCTTAAACAATAAATTATTTTCTTTGTTACGAAATCATGCTTCCTATCACAGGTCTTCCCTTTTATTGTCGCTAAACGTACATGGTTAATGTACACACAGTTTTCTACACATCGTGTGATCTCAGCGGAGGACGGTGATCTGTAAAATAAATTAAATGGTTACAGGTAGGAAAATAAAGGAAAGTCGTGTGTTTAGGATGTCATCATGCATAAAGGACTACTTGAGTATTCAGATCACCACATCAATCTGGTAAAGGTGTGGTATTATATTCCCTTAATATCATCTTATATAGTTATCTGATTTTTTCTGTCATAATATACTTCTTCATCTTTTTGCATTTCATCATGGAGTTTATGAGAATTAATTTTAATTTAAAAACTCAATAAATCTCTAAAAGTACATGCGCAATACTAATAAAGTCAGTCATGTAAATAACAGAACATTAATGATTGGTATATAACGAAAGCAAAGAAACAAAACCAAAAAAGCAACAACAGCAAAAAAAAAAAAACATAATGTAAATAAATGAAAAAAAAAAAAAAAAAATAAAAAAAAAAAAAAAAAAACGAAAAAGAAAAACAAAAATAAAAACAAACAACCAAAATGAAAACAAAGAAACAAAATAAAAATTATGAAAACAAACGAAAAAAACAAAACAAATAAGTGTTAAACGAAAAAAAACCCAAATCAAAATGAAAATAAACGAAAAAAAGGTATAAAGGATAACAAGACAAAAAAAAAAAAAACCCACAATTTCATTGGGTTTTTTTTGGCAGTCAAATGCTTCAATAAAATGTATAGTCTATCACATACTCACCAATACTTACCAATCACATCATCTTTTGTCAATCGATTATTGTTACCGAGTTAGAATATTCTCATTTTCTTTTTAAAATGTGTGTACGGTAATAGTATATGTATGTGTATTATGATTGTATATTCATGGTTAAATACGTAATTTTAAACTTAGTGCGTTGAGCGATCACGATAAGTTGATGTTAATATCTATGGTTACTAGGGTCTGATCGGGACCCCAGTGTCTGTTACGTCTCGGGCGCTGTTGATATGCCCGCCAAGCGTTGGACCACACAGCAGCCCCTCCTCTTGTGCGCGTACATTTCCTGGCTAGCTTATTCCCTTACTCTGATATAACCAACAATGCATGTTTTCTCCTCACAATATCAAATATCGTCTAGATGTGGTTAGATTTTTAAAGTATCTGTATCGTATATCGGGAAACGACAAAATATCATTATAACAAAATACGAGTTTGAAAATTTAAAATACTAGTTAAGATGACAGATCTTTTGATCATTTGGCCCACCAGGATAAAACGTTAATTCAGCCTCGCTTTTACGTAATTAAGATGCACAATGTAATGTTTTTATTACACAAACCTTGTGAGGTTACTTATTTGCCCTTAAGTGCAGGTTTAATCTGTTCACAGTGCATAGCAAAGCTACTTTTATTTGTGTAGACAGAAGGTCGCTATAGGACAACCATGATAAACATCGTCTGCTATTCACACTCAGACAGACGGTACTGGATTCTATTCTAATAATGAATTTTATAGTTTTGTTATGTCGCCTCAGTGATCGTCTTACCGCGGTAAAAGTCTGCAAAATTCAATATTATAGTTTTTAAGAAGATAGCAAAGACGTGTGGTTGGAATATGATTGTTCAAACCACCAAAGACGTGTGGTTGGAATATGATTGTTTAAACCACCAAAGACGTGTGGTTGGAATATGATTGTTCAAACCACCAAAGACATGTAGTTGGAATATGATTGTTCAAACCACCAAAGACGTGTGGTTGGAATATGATTGTTCAAACCACCAAAGACGTGTGGTTGGAATATGAGAGTTCGAAACTACCAAAGACGTGTGGTTGGAATATGATTGTTCAAACCACCAAAGACGTGTGGTTGGAATATGATTGTTCAAACCACCAAAGACGTGTGGTTGGAATATGATTGTTCAAACCACCAAAGACGTGTGGTTGGAATATGATTGTTCAAACCACCAAAGACGTGTGGTTGGAATATGATTGTTCAAACCACCAAAGACGTGTGGTTGGAATATGATTGTTCAAACCACCAAAGACGTGTGGTTGGAATATGATTGTTTAAACCACCAAAGACGTGTGGTTGGAATATGATTGTTCAAACCACCAAAGACGTGTGGTTGGAATATGAGAGTTCAAACTACCAAATAGGTTCATACAATACCTTTCCCATAAATATTAATTTGTGAACGACTTTGAGACGGCTATATCATTGATTATCATTATTATAAACATCAATTGATAGCGTTGATGCTTGCTTACAAAAAAATTCGATATAACTAATGTTATTTTCCCTTTCAAAATATCAAAGATAATTATATCTACGTAAGATAAATGTCTTGATTAATAAACTAATAATAATGAATAAAACAACTATAGATATTATGTTAATTTATACACATGTGTACATCTGTTTACATCTATTACAAATCTATATAGAATACCATACCGTCTTAACGTGTATTCTCCCACAGGTAAAAAGTACCCTTACGCCTCTAGACCTCACCTCCAAAAGATTAATAACAAGCTACTGTGATCACAATAAAACATAAACTCACCTGATAATTCTGAATGAAGCGTCTAATGTCTGTCTGTCAAGGTGTAAGACAGTGTTAATTATCAGAACAAGTTAATCGTCCTATAAAACCACAATGAGGACACCACAAACTACGCAGTTTTATTTACGTCATCCTGAATCTGGTTGGTAGATTACTTTCCTTGACCTCGTTATTTCAGTGTTTACCGTGAAGACACGAACTACTCACGAAGAAGTATTGATAACTTTGTATATGTAATATACATTCCTACGCGTACATAGACCAAGGAAATGGTGCATGTGTGCATTTCAAGGTGCAGAACTAATAAACAGCAGAACAGCTCGTCGATTTTGAGAAACATATAATTCACCCCGAAATGTAATTGGGTGTGTTGACAAACACGACGAGCCTAACTGGCCTTCTATTGGAGTAAGACTCGTTTTAAAATACGGATGTGTGAGACGGAGTGACAACATGTTTACATAGTTAAAATTAGGTTTGTAGGCCAGTGGGGTGACGATATCCGTGATGTGTTCTACAAATACACAAGTGCGCGTGATGTTTAATAGGTAGTGCTATGACGTAGGTATACATATGTTTCTGTGCAGACCGGGTTTTTTTTGTGTGTAAACATTTCAAAAGATATGATTCTTTGTCGTTTTTCACATACAAACAATGATAACCCTTACAACTGTTATTGGGGAGTGGGGAGGGGCCCGTGGCCACCTGTGTAGACTAGTGCTATATAACTGTATTATATAATTAGCTACAGTGGTTGTCAGGTGGGCGACAGACTAGGTAACACATTTTAGTAGCTTGGTTATTACTAATCCAGACATGTGGCACCAAAATCTTCAGCGGTTCCTACACGTAATGTGTAGGTTACCAGACTGGATCACCACTGCATCACGTTCGTTGATGACATTTCCAAGTCACAAAATGAAAAATATATTTTGATAAAAGCAAGAAACTGCTGATGCACATACTGTATGTTAAGATACAGAATAAATCAGTTACGTCTGATTTAAAGAAAGTGTCTTAGGGACAATTAACATGTTTACATCATATTGTATAACGGCATTAGTACATGTTAACTTTTTGCTTCTGTGCGCTTAATCTCGCACGGGTTTTGTCCCTTACGAAATCTCCTAAACCATGCGAGTTGTCTCCCTTCCAGTTTTACAAAAGTTTGTGTTTTTGTAGTTTTAGACTAGAAACAATGACAGATATAATTAAATAAAGATTCTACAGATTTTGTGGGACATTTAATGTTGCCATGTCTAGCATTTCTGAAAATTCGGAAACGAGCCCATGTGAGTGTGACAGCATTGACAATTTGATAATTGCGTACAGATCAAGAATAGCGCTAATAATATTTTTGTATCGACTTTTTTTTTTTTTAAATTTTACTCTCAAAACTAGTGAAGTTGCTTTATTTTTTTGTGGTGTGTTATGCAAATAAATGCTAGCATTCGAAAGCTCTCTAGGTCGAAGGTAACTGGCAGCCATTGTTTTAACCTACATGTACAACACCTAGAGCTGTATTCCTACACTGACCGAATCACTGTAAATTGTAGTAAACAGTCTCATGAATATAATTTGGTTTACTTACCACATATAGGCAAATGCAACACAGAATGCAAATATATTATAAACAACGACAACGTCATATCAGATGTTCTGTGTAGTATAAACAACGACAATGCCACATATGATGTCCTGTACAATATAAACAACGACAACGTCACATCAGATGTTCTGTACGGTATAAACAACGACAACGTCACAGCAGATGTCCTGTGTAGTATAAACAACGACAACGTCACATCAGATGTCCTGTGGTATAAACAACGACAACGTCACATCAGATGTCCTGTGTGGTATAAACAACGACAACGTCACATCAGATGTCCTGTGTGGTATAAACAACGACAACGTCACATCAGATGTCCTGTGTAATATAAACAACGACAACTTCACAACAGATGTTCTGTACAATATAAACAACGACAACGTCACATCAGATGTCCTGTGTAGTATAAACAACGAAAGCCTCATATCAGATGTCTCCTCTGTAGTTTGAACAACGACAACGTCACATCAGATGTCCTGTGTAGTATAAACAACGACAACGTCACATCAGATGTCCTGTGTAGTATAAACAACGACAACGACACATCAGATGTCCTGTACAGTATAAACAACGACAACGTCACATCATATGTCCTGTACAGTATAAAAAACGACAAAGTCACATCAGATGTCCTGTAGTATAAACAACGACAACGTCACATCAGATGTCCTGTGTAATATAAACAACGACATGACCAAATCAGATGTCCTTTGTAGTATAAACAACGACAAAGTCACATCAGATGTCCTGTACAGAATAAACAACGACAACGTCACATTAGATGTCCTGTGAAGTATAAACTACGACAACGTCACATCAGATGTCCTGTGTAGTATAAACAACAACAAAGTCACATCAGATGTCCTGTGTAGTATAAACAACGACAACGTCACATCAGATGTCCTGTGGTATAAACAACGACAACGTCACATCAGATGTCCTGTACAGTATAAACAACGACAACGTCACATCAGATGTCCTGTGGTACATACAACGACAACGTCACATCAGATCTCCTGTGTAGTATAAACAACGACAACGTCACATCAGATGCCCTGTACAGTATAAACAACGACAAAGTCACATCAGATGTCCCGTGTAGTATAAACAACTACAACGTCACATTAGATGTCCTGTACAGTATAAACAACGAAAACGTCACATCAGATGTCCTGTGTAATATAAACAACGACATGGCCACATCAGATGTCCTCTGTAGTATAAACAACAACAAAGTCACATCAGATGTCCCGTGTAGTATAAACAACTACAAAGTCACATTAGATGTTCTGTACAGTATAAACAACGACAACGTCACATCAGATGTCCTGTAGTATAAACAACGACAACGTCACATCAGATGTCCTGTACAGTATAAACAACGACAACGTCACATCAGATGTCTTGTACAGTATAAACAACGGCAACGTCATATCCGATGTCCTGTGTAGTATAAACAACGACAACGTCACATCAGATGCCCTGTACAGTATAAACAACGACAACGTCACATCAGATGTCCTGTAGTATAAACAACGACAACGTCACATCAGATGTTCTGTACAGTATAAACAACGACAACGTCACATCAGATGTCCTGTACAGTATAAACAACGACAACGTCACATCAGATGTCCCGTGTAGTATAAACAACTACAAAGTCACATTAGATGTTCTGTACAGTATAAACAACGACAACGTCACATCAGATGTCCTGTAGTATAAACAACGACAACGTCACATCAGATGTCCTGTACAGTATAAACAACGACAACGTCACATCAGATGTCCTGTAGTATAAACAACGACAACGTCACATCAGATGTTCTGTACAGTATAAACAACGACAACGTCACATCAGATGTCCTGTACAGTATAAACAACGACAACGTCACATCAGATGTCCTGTGTAGTATAAACAACGACAACGTCACATCAGATGTCCTGTAGTATAAACAACGACAACGTCACATCAGATGTCCTGTACAGTATAAACAACGACAATGCACATAGGATGTCATGTGTAGTATAAACAACAACAACGTCACATCAGATGTCCTGTGTAGTATAAACAACGACAACGTCACATCAGATGTCCTGTGTAGTATAAACAACGACAACGTCACATCAGATGTCCTGTAGTATAAACAACGACAACGTCACATGAGATGTCCTGTGTAGTATAAACAACGACAGCCTCACATCAGATGTCCTGTGTAGTATAAACAACGACAACGTCACATGAGATGTCCTGTACAGTATAAAAAACGACAAAGTCACATCAGATGTCCTGTAGTATAAACAACGACAACGTCACATCAGATGTCCTGTGTGATATAAACAACGACATGACCACATCAGATGTCCTTTGTAGTATAAACAACGACAAAGTCACATCAGATGTCATGTACAGAATAAACAACGACAACGTCACATCATATGTCCTGTACAGTATAAACAACGACAACGTCACATCAGATGTCATGTACAGTATAAACAACGACAACGTCACATCAGATGTCCTGTGTAGTATAAACAACGACAACGTCACATCAGATGTCCTGTACAGTATAAACAACAACAACGTCACATCAGATGTCCTGTGTAGTATAAACAACGACAACGTCACATCAGATGTCCTGTGTAGTATAAACAACGACAACGTCACATCAGATGTCCTGTGGTATAAACAACGACAAAGTCACATCAGATGTCCTGTACAGTATAAACAACGAAAACGTCACATCAGATGTTCTGTACAGTATAAACAACGACAACGTCACATCAGATGTCCTGTACAGTATAAACAACGACAACGTCACAGCAGATGTCATGTGTTGTATAAACAACGACAACGTCACATCAGTTCTGCTGTCTAGTATTATCCCCGCAAGTTGTCAGGAAAAAGTTAATGCAAGTCTAGCATACAAGTTGTAATGTCACATTTGTATCTGTACTTAAACTGTCATTTGACGAAAAAGAAAACTTGTTATTGTGTACATATTTATAACAAAGTTAGCACCATATCGGGCGGACCAAAACTACCAGACGAAAAGTAAGGCATGTCACCCAGGGTGCTGAGTTCACACTAATGCTAGTGACATTAAAGCTGTGACTGTTTTCGGTCGGTAACTCAAACTGAAATGCTAACTTTTCGTTGTTTTATGTTGACTGAGCTGACCAAACAAAACACTCCCTGGACGAGGGCTCATCCAGATGATTAACTGTGACAATGTCTCCAGACAGTTGCATAATTACCTGAATCTGTTGGAAAACCATTCAAGTCACGTCTAATTTCCATTTAATATAAACAGAAAATTCTTAACGTTCTGATGAAGTCGCCTATACTTCATGTATAATTGTAAAAGATTGGATGATATATTGGTATCGGACCATGAAAGGAATGTTGGTGATGGTGATGTTCTTCAGAGGCGTTTTATCCCAAAGTGTATCTACCGGTTAGTATAGTACATTAATCTACATGTTAGTGTAATATATTGATCTACAGTTAGTATAATACATTGATGTACAGTTAGTATAATACATTGATGTACAGTTAGTATAATGCATTGATCTACAGTTAGTATAATATATTGATGTACAGTTAGTATAATATATTGATGTACAGTTAGTATAATACATTGATCTACAGTTAGTATAATACATTGATGTACAGTTAGTATAATACATCGATGTACAGTTAGTATAATACATTGATGTACAGGTTAGTATAATACATTGATGTACAATTAGTATAATACATTGATGTACAGTTAGTATAATACATTGATGTACAGTTAGTATAATACATTGATGTACAGTTAGTATAATACATTGATCTACAGTTAGTATAATATATTGATGTACAGTTAGTATAATACATTGATGTACAGTTAGTATAATACATTGATGTACAGTTAGTATAATACATTGATGTACAGTTAGTATAATACATTGATGTACAGGTTAGTATAATACATTGATCTACAGTTAGTATAATACATTGATCTACAGTTAGTATAATACATTGATGTACAGTTACTATAATACATTGATCTACAGTTAGTATAATACATTGATGTACAGTTAGTATAATACATTGATGTACAGTTAGTATAATACATTGATGTATAGTTAGTATAATACACTAATCTACAGTTAGTATAATACATTGACCTACAGTTAGTATAATATATTGATGTACAGTTAGTATAATACATTGATGTACAGTTAGTATAATACATTGATGTACAGTTAGTATAATATATTGATACACAATTAGTATAATACATTGATGTACAGTTAGTATAATACATTGATGTACAGTTAGTATAATACATTGATGTACAGTTAGTATAATACATTGATGTACAGTTAGTATAATACATTGATGTACAGTTAGTATAATACATTGATGTACAGTTAGTATAATACATTGATATACAGTTAGTATAATATATTGATACACAATTAGTATAATACATTGATGTACAGTTAGTATAATACATTGATGTACAGTTAGTATAATACATTGATGTACAGTTAGTATAATACCTTGATCTACAGTTAGTATAATACATTGATGTACAGTTAGTATAATACATTGATGTACAGTTAGTATAATACATTGATGTATAGTTAGTATAATACACTAATCTACAGTTAGTATAATACATTGACCTACAGTTAGTATAATACATTGATGTACAGTTAGTATAATACATTGATCTACAGTTAGTATAATATATTGATGTACAGTTAGTATAATACATTGATGTACAGTTAGTATAATACATTGATGTATAGTTAGTATAATACATTGATGTACAGTTAGTATAATACATTGATGTACAGTTAGTATAATACATTGATGTACAGGTTAGTATAATACATTGATCTACAGTTAGTATAATACATTGATCTACAGTTAGTATAATACATTTATGTACAGTTACTATAATACATTGATCTACAGTTAGTATAATACATTGATGTACAGTTAGTATAATACATTGATGTACAGTTAGTATAATACATTGATGTATAGTTAGTATAATACACTAATCTACAGTTAGTATAATACATTGACCTACAGTTAGTATAATATATTGATGTACAGTTAGTATAATACATTGATGTACAGTTAGTATAATACATTGATGTACAGTTAGTATAATATATTGATACACAATTAGTATAATACATTGATGTACAGTTAGTATAATACATTGATGTACAGTTAGTATAATACATTGATGTACAGTTAGTATAATACATTGATGTACAGTTAGTATAATACATTGATGTACAGTTAGTATAATACATTGATGTACAGTTAGTATAATACATTGATATACAGTTAGTATAATATATTGATACACAATTAGTATAATACATTGATGTACAGTTAGTATAATACATTGATGTACAGTTAGTATAATACATTGATGTACAGTTAGTATAATACCTTGATCTACAGTTAGTATAATACATTGATGTACAGTTAGTATAATACATTGATGTACAGTTAGTATAATACATTGATGTATAGTTAGTATAATACACTAATCTACAGTTAGTATAATACATTGACCTACAGTTAGTATAATATATTGATGTACAGTTAGTATAATACATTGATGTACAGTTAGTATAATACATTGATGTACAGTTAGTATAATATATTGATACACAATTAGTATAATACATTGATGTACAGTTAGTTTAATACATTGATCTACAGTTAGTATAATACATTGATCTACAGTTAGTATAATACATTGATGTACAGTTAGTTTAATACACTGATGTACAGTTAGTATAATACATTGATCTACAGTTAGTATAATACATTGATGTACAGTTAGTATAATACACTGATGTACAGTTAGTATAATACATTGATGTACAGTTAGTATAATACCTTGATCTACAGTTAGTATAATACCTTGATCTACAGTTAGTATAATACCTTGATCTACAGTTAGTATAATACATTGATGTACAGTTAGTATAATACATTGATCTACAGTTAGTATAATATATTGATCTACAGTTAGTATAATACATTGATCTACAGTTAGTATAATTCATTGATGTACAGTTAGTATAATATATTGATGTACAGTTAGTATAATACATTGATGTACAGGTTAGTATAATACATTGATGTACAGTTAGTATAATACATTGATCTACAGTTAGTATAATACATTGATGTACAGTTAGTATAATACATTGATGTACAGTTAGTATAATACATTGATGTACAGTTAGTATAATACATTGATATACAGATTAGTATAATACATTGATCTACAGTTAGTATAATATATTGATGTACAGTTAGTATAATACATTGATGTACAGTTAGTATAATACATTGATGTACAGTTAGTATAATACATTGATATACAGATTAGTATAATACATTGATGTACAGTTAGTATAATACATTGATGTACAGGTTAGTATAATACATTGATCTACAGTTAGTATAATTCATTGATGTACAGTTAGTATAATATATTGATGTACAGTTAGTATAATACATTTATGTACAGTTAGTATAATACATTGATGTACAGTTAGTATAATACATTGATATACAGATTAGTATAATACATTGATGTACAGTTAGTATAATACATTGATGTACAGGTTAGTATAATACATTGATGTACAATTAGTATAATACATTGATGTACAGTTAGTATAATACATTGATGTACAGTTAGTATAATACATTGATGTACAGATTAGTATACTACATTGATCTACAGTTAGTATAATACATTGATCTCCAGTTAGTATAATACATTGATGTACAATTAGTATAATACATTGATGTACAGTTAGTATAATACATTGATCTACAGTTAGTATAATACATTGATGTACAGTTAGTATAATATATTGATCTACAGTTAGTATAATACATTGATGTACAGTTAGTATAATACATTGATCTACAGTTAGTATAATACATTGATGTACAGTTAGTATAATACATTGATATACAGTTAGTATAATACATTGATGTACAGTTAGTATAATACATTGATGTACAGTTAGTATAATACATTGATGTACAGTTAGTATAATATATTGATGTACAGTTAGTATAATACATTGATGTACAGGTTAGTATAATACACTGATGTACAGGTTAGTATAATACATTGATGTACAGTTAGTATAATACATTGATGTACAGTTAGTATAATACATTGATGTACAGTTAGTATAATACATAGATGTACAGGTTAGTATAATACATTGATGTACAGGTTAGTATAATACATTGATGTACAGTTAGTATAATATATTGATCTCCAGTTAGTATAATATATTGATGTACAGTTAGTATAATACATTGATGTACAGATTAGTATAATACATTGATCTACAGTTAGTATAATACATTGATGTACAGTTAGTATAATATATTGATCTCCAGTTAGTATAATACATTGATGTACAATTAGTATAATACATTGATGTACAGTTAGTATAATACATTGATCTACAGTTAGTATAATACATTGATGTACAGTTAGTATAATATATTGATCTACAGTTAGTATAATACATTGATGTACAGTTAGTATAATACATTGATCTACAGTTAGTATAATACATTGATGTACAGTTAGTATAATACATTGATGTACAGTTAGTATAATACATTGATGTACAGTTAGTATAATACATTGATGTACAGTTAGTATAATACATTGATGTACAGTTAGTATAATATATTGATGTACAGTTAGTATAATACATTGATGTACAGGTTAGTATAATACACTGATGTACAGGTTAGTATAATACATTGATGTACAGTTAGTATAATACATTGATGTACAGTTAGTATAATACATTGATGTACAGTTAGTATAATACATAGATGTACAGGTTAGTATAATACATTGATGTACAGGTTAGTATAATACATTGATGTACAGTTAGTATAATACATCGATGTACAGTTAGTATAATATATTGATGTACAGTTAGTATAATACATTGATGTACAGTTAGTATAATACATTGATGTACAGGTTAGTATAATACATTGATGTACAGTTAGTATAATATATTGATACACAGTTAGTATAATACATTGATGTACAGTTAGTATAATACATTGATCTACAGTTAGTATAATACATTGATGTACAGTTAGTATAATACATTGATATACAGTTAGTATAATACATTGATGTACAGTTAGTATAATACATTGATGTACAGTTAGTATAATACATTGATGTACAGGTTAGTATAATACATTGATCTACAGTTAGTATAATACATTGATGTACAGTTAGTATAATACATTGATGTACAGTTAGTATAATACATTGATGTACAGTTAGTATAATACATTGATGTACAGTTAGTATAATACACTGATATACAGTTAGTATAATACATTGATGTACAGTTAGTATTATACATTGATCTACAGTTAGTATAATACATTGATGTACAGTTAGTATAATACATTGATGTACAGTTAGTATAATACATTGATGTACAGTTAGTATAATACATTGATGTACAGGTTAGTATAATACATTGATGTACAGTTAGTATAATACATTGATCTACAGTTAGTATAATACATTGATGTACAGTTAGTATAATACATTGATGTACAGGTTAGTATAATACATTGATCTACAGTTAGTATAATTCATTGATGTACAGTTAGTATAATATATTGATGTACAGTTAGTATAATACATTTATGTACAGTTAGTATAATACATTGATGTACAGTTAGTATAATACATTGATATACAGATTAGTATAATACATTGATGTACAGTTAGTATAATACATTGATGTACAGGTTAGTATAATACATTGATGTACAATTAGTATAATACATTGATGTACAGTTAGTATAATACATTGATGTACAGTTAGTATAATACATTGATGTACAGATTAGTATACTACATTGATCTACAGTTAGTATAATACATTGATCTCCAGTTAGTATAATACATTGATGTACAATTAGTATAATACATTGATGTACAGTTAGTATAATACATTGATCTACAGTTAGTATAATACATTGATGTACAGTTAGTATAATATATTGATCTACAGTTAGTATAATACATTGATGTACAGTTAGTATAATACATTGATCTACAGTTAGTATAATACATTGATGTACAGTTAGTATAATACATTGATATACAGTTAGTATAATACATTGATGTACAGTTAGTATAATACATTGATGTACAGTTAGTATAATACATTGATGTACAGTTAGTATAATATATTGATGTACAGTTAGTATAATACATTGATGTACAGGTTAGTATAATACACTGATGTACAGGTTAGTATAATACATTGATGTACAGTTAGTATAATACATTGATGTACAGTTAGTATAATACATTGATGTACAGTTAGTATAATACATAGATGTACAGGTTAGTATAATACATTGATGTACAGGTTAGTATAATACATTGATGTACAGTTAGTATAATATATTGATCTCCAGTTAGTATAATATATTGATGTACAGTTAGTATAATACATTGATGTACAGATTAGTATAATACATTGATCTACAGTTAGTATAATACATTGATGTACAGTTAGTATAATATATTGATCTCCAGTTAGTATAATACATTGATGTACAATTAGTATAATACATTGATGTACAGTTAGTATAATACATTGATCTACAGTTAGTATAATACATTGATGTACAGTTAGTATAATATATTGATCAACAGTTAGTATAATACATTGATGTACAGTTAGTATAATACATTGATCTACAGTTAGTATAATACATTGATGTACAGTTAGTATAATACATTGATATACAGTTAGTATAATACATTGATGTACAGTTAGTATAATACATTGATGTACAGTTAGTATAATACATTGATGTACAGTTAGTATAATATATTGATGTACAGTTAGTATAATACATTGATGTACAGGTTAGTATAATACACTGATGTACAGGTTAGTATAATACATTGATGTACAGTTAGTATAATACATTGATGTACAGTTAGTATAATACATTGATGTACAGTTAGTATAATACATAGATGTACAGGTTAGTATAATACATTGATGTACAGGTTAGTATAATACATTGATGTACAGTTAGTATAATACATCGATGTACAGTTAGTATAATATATTGATGTACAGTTAGTATAATACATTGATGTACAGTTAGTATAATACATTGATGTACAGGTTAGTATATTACATTGATGTACAGTTAGTATAATATATTGATCAACAGTTAGTATAATACATTGATGTACAGTTAGTATAATACATTGATCTACAGTTAGTATAATACATTGATGTACAGTTAGTATAATACATTGATATACAGTTAGTATAATACATTGATGTACAGTTAGTATAATACATTCATGTACAGTTAGTATAATACATTGATGTACAGGTTAGTATAATACATTGATCTACAGTTAGTATAATACATTGATGTACAGTTAGTATAATACATTGATGTACAGTTAGTATAATACATTGATGTACAGTTAGTATAATACATTGATGTACAGTTAGTATAATACACTGATATACAGTTAGTATAATACATTGATGTACAGTTAGTATTATACATTGATCTACAGTTAGTATAATACATTGATGTACAGTTAGTATAATACATTGATGTACAGTTAGTATAATACATTGATGTACAGTTAGTATAATACATTGATGTACAGGTTAGTATAATACATTGATGTACAGTTAGTATAATACATTGATCTACAGTTAGTATAATACATTGATGTACAGTTAGTATAATACATTGATGTACAGGTTAGTATAATACATTGATCTACAGTTAGTATAATTCATTGATGTACAGTTAGTATAATATATTGATGTACAGTTAGTATAATACATTTATGTACAGTTAGTATAATACATTGATGTACAGTTAGTATAATACATTGATATACAGATTAGTATAATACATTGATGTACAGTTAGTATAATACATTGATGTACAGTTAGTATAATACATTGATGTACAGGTTAGTATAATACATTGATGTACAATTAGTATAATACATTGATGTACAGTTAGTATAATACATTGATGTACAGTTAGTATAATACATTGATGTACAGATTAGTATACTACATTGATCTACAGTTAGTATAATACATTGATCTCCAGTTAGTATAATACATTGATGTACAATTAGTATAATACATTGATGTACAGTTAGTATAATACATTGATCTACAGTTAGTATAATACATTGATGTACAGTTAGTATAATATATTGATCAACAGTTAGTATAATACATTGATGTACAGTTAGTATAATACATTGATCTACAGTTAGTATAATACATTGATGTACAGTTAGTATAATACATTGATATACAGTTAGTATAATACATTGATGTACAGTTAGTATAATACATTGATGTACAGTTAGTATAATACATTGATGTACAGTTAGTATAATATATTGATGTACAGTTAGTATAATACATTGATGTACAGGTTAGTATAATACACTGATGTACAGGTTAGTATAATACATTGATGTACAGTTAGTATAATACATTGATGTACAGTTAGTATAATACATTGATGTACAGTTAGTATAATACATTGATGTACAGGTTAGTATAATACATTGATGTACAGGTTAGTATAATACATTGATGTACAGTTAGTATAATATATTGATCTCCAGTTAGTATAATATATTGATGTACAGTTAGTATAATACATTGATGTACAGATTAGTATAATACATTGATCTACAGTTAGTATAATACATTGATGTACAGTTAGTATAATATATTGATCTCCAGTTAGTATAATACATTGATGTACAATTAGTATAATACATTGATGTACAGTTAGTATAATACATTGATCTACAGTTAGTATAATACATTGATGTACAGTTAGTATAATATATTGATCAACAGTTAGTATAATACATTGATGTACAGTTAGTATAATACATTGATCTACAGTTAGTATAATACATTGATGTACAGTTAGTATAATACATTGATATACAGTTAGTATAATACATTGATGTACAGTTAGTATAATACATTGATGTACAGTTATTATAATACATTGATGTACAGTTAGTATAATATATTGATGTACAGTTAGTATAATACATTGATGTACAGGTTAGTATAATACACTGATGTACAGGTTAGTATAATACACTGATGTACAGGTTAGTATAATACATTGATGTACAGTTAGTATAATACATTGATGTACAGTTAGTATAATACATTGATGTACAGTTAGTATAATACATAGATGTACAGGTTAGTATAATACATTGATGTACAGGTTAGTATAATACATTGATGTACAGTTAGTATAATACATCGATGTACAGTTAGTATAATATATTGATGTACAGTTAGTATAATACATTGATGTACAGTTAGTATAATACATTGATGTACAGGTTAGTATATTTCATTGATGTACAGTTAGTATAATATATTGATCAACAGTTAGTATAATACATTGATGTACAGTTAGTATAATACATTGATCTACAGTTAGTATAATACATTGATGTACAGTTAGTATAATACATTGATATACAGTTAGTATAATACATTGATGTACAGTTAGTATAATACATTCATGTACAGTTAGTATAATACATTGATGTACAGGTTAGTATAATACATTGATCTACAGTTAGTATAATACATTGATGTACAGTTAGAATAATACATTGATGTACAGTTAGTATAATACATTGATGTACAGTTAGTATAATACATTGATGTACAGTTAGTATAATACACTGATATACAGTTAGTATAATACATTGATGTACAGTTAGTATTATACATTGATCTACAGTTAGTATAATACATTGATGTACAGTTAGTATAATACATTGATGTACAGTTAGTATAATACATTGATGTACAGTTAGTATTATACATTGATCTACAGTTAGTATAATACATTGATGTACAGTTAGTATAATACATTGATGTACAGTTAGTATAATACATTGATGTACAGTTAGTATAATACACTGATGTACAGTTAGTATAATACATTGATGTACAGGTTACTATAATACATATTTATCTTGGTAAATCATGTATATCTGGGTAAATCATGTATATCTAGGTAAATCATGTATATCTAGGTAAATCATGTATATCTGGGTAAATCATGTATATCTGGGTAAATCATGCCTGTATGTAACACAGCGTTACGAAATAAGGATGCCACATTTCCAGGTTATTTTCTGTGTTGTACGGAGACATGTGGTGTGTGGTGATAGTGTGTACAGTATACAGGCTTTACGTTATAATTTACAGTGTCCGGATTTATTAATTTTGTTACCCCGTAGGTAAAGTTTTATAGACCATGCTTTCTGCTACAAGACAACACACATTTTAAAATGATTGATGATGATTTAATGTTTTAACTAATTACACGTGTATAAATGTGAGAGGTATATCGCTGTGTCCTGCCACCTCAAGACAGTAAATATGAATTTATAAAAATATCCATAATTCCTGTGTAGAATCTAGGACAAAGAGCTACACTATTCTAACATCCCATTTTTTACAACAAAACCACACTTGAACGCATATAACAGCCGCCGTTGACATTTTCATGCATGTTGCACGCATAGTTATGGTGATATATTGCTACATTATAGGGGGTTGTACTGGTATATTGTTATATTATAGGGTTATTGTACTTGTATATTGTTATATTATAGGGTTATTGTACTGGTATATTGTTATATTATAGGTTATTGTACTGGTATATTGTTATATTATATGTTATTGTACTGGTATTTTGTTATATTATAGGGTTATTGTACTGGTATATTGTTATATTATAGGGTTATTGTACTGGTATATTGTTATATTATAGGGTTATTGTACTGGTATATTGTTATATTATAGGTTATTGTACTGGTATATTGTTATATTATAGGGTTATTGTACTGTATATTGTTATATTATAGGGTTATTGTACTGGTATATTGTTATATTATAGGTTAATGTACTGGTATATTGTTATATTATAGGGTTATTGTACTGGTATATTGTTATATTATAGGGTTATTGTACTGGCATATTGTTATATTATAGGGTTATTGTACTGGTATATTGTTATATTATAGGGTTATTGTACTGGTATATTGTTATATTATAGGGTTAATGCACTGGTATATTATTATATTATAGGGTTATTGTACTGGTATATTGTTATATTATAGGGTTATTGTACTGGTATATTGTTATATTATAGGTTATTGTACTGGTATATTGTTATATTATAGGTTATTGTACTGGTATATTGTTATATTATAGGGTTACTGTACTGTATAATGTTATATTATAGGGTTATTGTACTGGTATATTGTTATATTATAGGTTATTGTACTGGCATATTGTTATATTATAGGGTTATTGTACTGGCTTATTGTTATATTATAGGGTTATTGTACTGGTATATTGTTATATTATAGGGTTATTGTACTGGTATAATGTTATATTATAGGTTATTGTACTGGTATATTGTTATATTATAGGGTTATTGTACTGTATATTGTTATATTATAGGGTTATTGTACTGTATATTGTTATATTATAGGGTTATTGTACTGGTATATTGTTATATTATAGGTTATTGTACTGTATAATGTTATATTATAGGGTTATTGTACTGGTATATTGTTATATTATAGGTTATTGTACTGGCATATTGTTATATTATAGGTATTGTACTGGCTTATTGTTATATTATAGGGTTATTGTACTGGTATATTGTTATATTATAGGGTTATTGTACTGGTATATGTTATATTATAGGTTATTGTACTGGTATATTGTTATATTATAGGGTTATTGTACTGTATATTGTTATATTATAGGGTTATTGTACTGGTATATTGTTATATTATAGGTTATTGTACTGTATAATGTTATATTATAGGGTTATTGTACTGGTATATTGTTATATTATAGGTTATTGTACTGTAGATTGTTATGTTATAGGGTTATTGTACTGTATAATGTTATATTATAGGGTTATTGTACTGGTATATTGTTATATAATAGGGTTATTGTACTGGTATGTGGTTACATTACTATGTTATTGACCTAATTATGGTTACAGAATAGCAATTTGGAGTGAGTGAGTGAGCGAGTGAGTGAGTGAATGAATGAGTGAGTGGGTCAGTCAGTCAGTCAGTCATTCAGTGAGTGAGTGAGTGAGTGAGTGAGTGAGTGAGTGAGTGAGTGAGTGAGTGAGTGAGTGAGTGAGTGAGTGAGTGAGTGAGTGAGTGAGTGAGTGAGTCAGTGAGTCAGTCAGTCAGTCAGTCAGTCAGTCAGTCAGTGAGTGAGTCAGTCAGTCAGTCAGTCAGTGAGTGAGTAAGTCAGTCAGTGAGTCAGTCAGTCAGTCAGTGAGTCAGTCAGTGAGTCAGTCAGTCAGTGAGTGAGTGAGTGAGTGAGTAAGTCAGTCAGTGAGTCAGTCAGTCAGTGAGTCAGTCAGTCAGTGAGTCAGTGATCAGTGAGTCAGTGATCAGTGTGTCAGTGATCAGTGAGTCAGTGAGTGATCAGTGAGTCAGTGAGTTACAAATTTAGTTAGTTAATTTGTTAGTTAGTTATTTATAGATATATTTTGTATACCCTTTGATATCATAAGGTGTTATTTACAGATATATTTTGTATAAGGTGTTATTTATAGATATATTTTGTATACCCTTTGATATCATAAGGTGTTATTTATAGATATATTTTGTATAAGGTGTTATTTATAGATATATTTTGTATACCCCTTTTTATTATAAGGTGTTATTTGTAGATATATTTTGTATAACCCTATATATCATAAGGTGTTGTTTATAGATATAGTTTGTATGACTCTTGATATTATAAAGAGTCATTTTTATTCATTGTTTTAAACACCCTTTATATTTTGAGATGTTAAGATTGATATATTCTGTATAATAGGAATATCCTGACAAAGAATTGACTATTACAGGTGTCAGAACTCACCTGTCCTGTGTCACCTATTTAATTGAGATGACTACCGAGTGGATGTCATTAACGAGATAAACAGGTGATGTGTGGTCACCTTCCTCAAACGTGTGTTTGATAGGTCCCAGTGTCATTAGGTACACGTTGATGTAGACGGATGTAGTTGTGGTTTAGACGAATGATTAAAGCGTTCATTTAACTCAGATCTGGATGTGAAGATTATACAGTTCTACAACTCAGTATGTTGTATTGCCGACACTAAACATAGCCGACTAGTGATAAGGATTACTGTATATAACCACATGTCTCGTCAGAATAGCCTTGCGGTGAAAACTCAGAATAACAGAAAGAAACCCCATTTTTTGCGTCGCTCCTACACCTGTCATCCTGCCAATGAACGCGGTGCCAGTCGGAGAGAAGAGCTACCTAATGATAGATTCCAAAATGTTAAGAAAATCCTCGTGTGGTATTTGTGGTTCCACAATCTACTGTCTAAGTGAACAAGATATACAGTACTTATTCATATATAAATTATAACATTAGTTAGTGCTTATTTTATATAACATTAGTTAATATTTATTTTACATTGTATATAAATTATAACATACATTTTGTAAGTTAGTACTTATTTTCTATATAAATTATATCATTGGTTAGAACTTATTTTCTATATCAATTATAACATTAGTTGTTACTTATTTTCTATATAAATTATAACATTAGCTATTACTTATTTTCTATATAAATTATAACATTATTTATTACTTATTTTCTATATAAATTATAACATTATAACTTATTTTCTATGGAAAATATAGCATAAGTTAGAACTTATTTTCTATATAAATTATAACATTATTTACTTTGTAAGTACACGTACCTAGTATTTCCTAGGATTTGATATCAGTATTTACTTTGTAAGTACACGTACCTAGTATTTCCTAGGATTTGATATCAGTATTTACTTTGTAAGTACACGTACCTAGTATTTCCTAGGATTTGATATCAGTATTTACTTTGTAAGTACACGTACCTAGTATTTCCTAGGATTTGATATCAGTATTTACTTTGTAAGTACACGTACCTAGTATTTCCTAGGATTTGATATCAGTATTTACTTCGTCGTAAGAAACATTAACTATACATAACGTTTTATTAGACACTCAAGGATACTAACCGTAATCTGTATTCTCATTCCAGTATAAATCGACTTACATTCATAAATAAAAAAATCATTCATAAGTGGTATGTTTAAAAATAGACGTAAAAATGTGTATGTTTGGATTGTTAACATACAATGTACAATACATCGAATGTTTGGACTGTTAACATACAATGTACAATACATCAAATGTTTGGACTGTTAACATACAATGTACAATACATCAAATGTTTGGACTGTTAACATACAATGTACAATACATCGAATGTTTGGACTGTTAACATACAATGTACAATACATCGAATGTTTGGACTGTTAACATACAATGTACAATACATCGAATGTTTGGACTGTTAACATACAACAATCGAATGTTTGGATTGTTAACATACAATGTACAATACATCGAATGTTTGGACTGTTAACATACAATGTACAATACATCGAATGTTTGGACTGTTAACATACAACAATAGAATGTTTGGATTGTTAACATACAATGTACAATACATCGAATGTTTGGACTGTTAACATACAATGTACAATACATCGAATGTTTGGACTGTTAACATACAACAATAGAATGTTTGGATTGTTAACATGCAAAAGTCGTATGTTTGGATTGTTAACATGCAAAAGTCGTATGTTTGGACTGTTAACATACAATGTACAATAAATCGTATGTTTGGACTGTTAACATACAACAATCGAATGTTTGGACTGTTAACATACAACAATCGTATGTTTGGACTGTTAACATACAACAATCGAATGTTTGGACTGTTAACATACAACAATCGTATGTTTGGACTGTTAACATACAACAATCGAATGTTTGGACTGTTAACATACAACAATCGAATGTTTGGACTGTTAACATACAACAATAGAATGTTTGGACTGTTAACATACAACAATCGTATGTTTGGACTGTTAACATACAACAATCGTATGTTTGGACTGTTAACATACAACAATCGTATGTTTGGACTGTTAACATACAACAATCGAATGTTTGGACTGTTAACATACAACAATCGTATGTTTGGACTGTTAACATACAACAATCGAATGTTTGGACTGTTAACATACAACAATCGAATGTTTGGACTGTTAACATACAACAATCGTATGTTTGGACTGTTAACATACAACAATCGTATGTTTGGACTGTTAACATACAACAATCGTATGTTTGGACTGTTAACATACAACAATCGTATGTTTGGACTGTTAACATACAATGTACAACAATCGTATGTTTGGATTGTTGACATACAACAATCGAATGTTTGGACTGTTAACATACAACAATCGTATGTTTGGATTGTTGACATACAACAATCGAATGTTTGGATTGTTAACATACAATGTACAACAATCGTATGTTTGGACTGTTAACATACAACAATCGTATGTTTGGATTGTTGACATACAACAATCGTATGTTTGGATTGTTAACATGTAAAAGTCGTATGGTTTTTTTCAGATTTAGATTTCCTGTGCTCTCTTTCATCTCCCTGTAAAAATGGCGCCACATGCTCTGTGGAAGGGGGCCAAATCTTTTGTCTCTGCCCTAACGAATTCACTGGAACAGTGTGCGAACAAGAAATAGGTAAGTATCTCTAGATACCGGGGGTAGTACTAAGATAAGTATCTCTAGATACCGGGGGTAGTACTAAGATAAGTATCTCTAGATACCGGGGGTAGTACTAAAATAAGTATCTCTAGATACCGGGGGTAGTACTAAGATAAGTATCTCTAGATACCGGGGGTAGTACTAAAATAAGTATCTCTGGATACCGGGGGTAGTACTAAAATAAGTATCTCTAGATACCGGGGTAGTACTAAGATAAGTATCTCTAGATACCGGGGGCAGTACTAAAATAAGTATCTCTAGATACCGGGGGTAGTACTAAAATAAGTATCTCTAGATACCGGGGGTAGTACTAAGATAAGTATCTCTAGATACCGGGGGTAGTACTAAAATAAGTATCTCTAGATACCGGGGGTAGTACTAAGATAAGTACTTCTAGATACCATTGGTAGTACTAAAATAAGTATCTCTAGATACCGGGGGTAGTACTAAAATAAGTATCTCTAGATACCGGAGGTAGTACTAAGATAAGTATCTCTAGATACCGGGGGTAGTACTAAAATAAGTATCTCTAGATACCGGGGTAGTACTAAGATAAGTATCTCTAGATACCGGGGGTAGTACTAAGATAAGTATCTCTAGATACCGGGGGTAGTAATAAGATAAGTATCTCTAGATACCGGGGGTAGTTCTAGAATAAGTATCTATAGATACCGGGGGGTAGTACTAAAATAAGTATCTATAGATACCGGGGGTAGTACTAAGATAAGTATCTCTAGATACCGGGGGTAGTACTAAAATAAGTACCTCTAGATACCGGGGGTAGTACTAAAATAAGTATCTCTAGATACCGGGGGTAGTACTAAAATAAGTATCTCTAGATACCGGGGGTAGTACTAAAATAAGTATCTCTAGATACCGGGGGTAGTACTAAGATAAGTATCTATAGATACCGGGGGTAGTACTAAGATAAGTATCTATAGATACCGGGGGTAGTACTAAGATAAGTATCTCTAGATACCGGGGGTAGTAATAAGATAAGTATCTCTAGATACCGGGGGTAGTTCTAGAATAAGTATCTATAGATACCGGGGGGTAGTACTAAAATAAGTATCTATAGATACCGGGGGTAGTACTAAGATAAGTATCTCTAGATACCGGGGGTAGTACTAAAATAAGTACCTCTAGATACCGGGGGTAGTACTAAAATAAGTATCTCTAGATACCGGGGGTAGTACTAAAATAAGTATCTCTAGATACCGGGGGTAGTACTAAAATAAGTATCTCTAGATACCGGGGGTAGTACTAAGATAAGTATCTATAGATACCGGGGGTAGTACTAAGATAAGTATCTATAGATACCGGGGGTAGTACTAAGATAAGTATCTCTAGATACCGGGGGTAGTACTAAAATAAGTATCTCTAGATACCGGGGGTAGTACTAAGATAAGTATCTCTAGATACCGGGGGTAGTAATAAGATAAGTATCTCTAGATACCAGGGGTAGTACTAAAATAAGTATCTCTAGATACCGGGGGTAGTACTAAGATAAGTATCTCTAGATACCGGGGGTAGTACTAAGATAAGTATCTCTAGATACCGGGGGTAGTACTAAGATAAGTATCTCTAGATACCGGGGGTAGTACTAAGATAAGTATCTCTAGATACCGGGGGTAGTACTAAAATAAGTATCTCTAGATACCGGGGGTAGTACTAAGATAAGTATCTATAGATACCGGGGGTAGTACTAAGATAAGTATCTCTAGATACCGGGGTAGTATTTAGGCAAGTAGAGAGCAATCGTAATCGATTAGGATACGTCTTGCCTTGACTCGGATTTCACCTGTATTTGTATGATGGATGTCGTCGTGAACTAGATTTGTATGATGGTTGTCGTCGTGACCTAGATTTGTATGATAGGTGTCGTCGTGACCTAGATTTTTATGATGTGTGTCTTCATGACCTAGATGTTTATGGTGTGTGTCGTCGTGACCTAGATTTGTATGATTGGTGTCTTCGGGACCTGGATTAGTATCATTGGTGTCGTCGTGACCTAGATTTGTATGATTGGCGTCGTCGTGACCTAGATTAGTATTATCGGCGTCGGCGTGACCTAAATGTTTATGGTGGGTGTCTTCGGGACCTGGATGAGTATGATTGGTGTCGTCGTGACCTTGATTTGTATGATGGGTGTCTTCGTGACCTAGATTAATACGATTGGCGTCGTCGTGAACTAGGTTTTTATTATGTGTGTCGTGACCTAGATTTATATGATGGATGTCGTCGTTACCTGGATTTTTATGGTGGGTGTCGTCGTGACCTAGATTTGTATGATTGGTGTCTTCGAGACCTGGATTATTATGATCGGTGTCGTCATAACCTAGATTTGTATGATGGGTGTCTTCGTGACCTAAATTAGTACGATTGGCGTCGTCGTGAACTAGATTTTTATTATGTGTGTCGTCATGACCTGGATTAGTATGATGGATGTCGTCGTGACCTAGATTTTTATGGTGGGTGTCGTCGTGACCTAGATTTGTATGATTGGCGTCGTCGTGACCTAGATAAGTATCATTAGCGTCGTCGTGACCTAGATTTTTATGGTGGGTGTCTTCGGGACCGTGATTAGTATCATTGGTGTCGTCGTGACCTAGATTAGTATCATTGGCGTCGTCGTGAACAAGATTTTTTTTGATGTGTGTCGTCATAACCTAGATTTTTATTGTGTGTGTCATCATGACCTATATTTGTATGATTGGTGTCGTCGTGACCTAGATTTGTATGATTGGCGTCGTCGTGACCTAGATTAGTATGATTAGCGTCGTCGTGACCTAGATTTTTATGGTGGGTGTTTTCGGGACCTGGATTAGTATCATTGGTGTCGTCGTGACCTAGATTAGTATCACTGGCGTCGTCGTGACCTAGATTTTTATTATGTGTGTCGTCATAACCTAGATTTTTATTGTGTGTGTCATCGTGACCTATATTTGTATGATTGGTGTCGTCGTGACCTAGATTTGTATGATTGGCGTCGTCGTGACCTAGATTAGTATGATTAGCGTCGTCGTGACCTAGATTTTTATGGTGGGTGTCTTCGGGACCTGGATTAGTATCATTGGTGTCGTCGTGACCTAGATTAGTATCATTGGCGTCGTCGTGACCTAGATTTTTATTATGTGTGTCGTCATAACCTAGATTTGTATGGTGTGTGTCATCGTGACCAAGATTTGTATGATTGGTGTCGTCGTTACTTGGATTTGTATGATTGGCGTCGTCGTGAACTAGATTTTTATTATTGGTGTCGTTGTGACCTAGATTTTTATAATTGTTGTCGTCACGACCTTGATTTGCATGATGGGTGTCGTTTTAGTTTAAACATGTTATATTGTATCATAAATATACAAAGGGATCGGGCACAAGTTTTGTGCAGTACAGTTTACACAAAGTGATTTGATTTTTGTAAATGTGAGTAGAGGTAGGGTGATAATTAGAGGGAAACGGAGGAAGATAATTTGGAAGTCTCCTTCATTTACAATATAATTTACAATTATTGAAGAATGATTAGAGCATTTTTAACAAGAAAGTTTTGAAATATTTTTAGACAGAGTGAGCGATCTTTCTCGACTCAGCTGACAGTTGTTGACATTACACTATCCCATACTTTCAGCTGTTCAATGGGTGTCGTGGGGAAATAAAAGTCGCTTAAACTTCCAGAAAACTTTGTCATGCATCTCCATTAAAATTTAAATTTTAGTTTATACTTCGGCGTTGTTAGTCGATTTTGAGTTAAATTATGGTTTAGTTATTATATCGCCTGTTTTTGTCCTCGTTTAATCGAATGTGAGATTGAATTATGATTTGTTTATTATGTCGGTATGCTTTGTTGTATTTGTTCTTGTTTAATGACTTTGGGCTACAATTATGGTTTGATCTTTGTTATTTCTTTGTAAATATCGAAATAGGTTCAGATGATAAACACATATTACTTTGTACATATCGACATAGGCTCAGATGATAAACACACACTTTGTAAATATCGACATAGGTTCAGATGATAAACACATATTACTTTGTAAATATCGACATAGGTTCAGATGATAAACACATATTACTTTGTAAATATCGACATAGGTTCAGATGATAAACACATATTACTTTGTAAATATCGACATAGGTTCAGATGATAAACACATATTACTTTGTAAATATCGACATAGGTTCAGATGATAAACACACATTACTTTGTAAATATCGACATAGGTTCAGATGATAAACACATATTACTTTGTAAATATCGACATAGGTTCAAATGATAAACACATATTACTTTGTAAATATCGACATAGGTTCAGATGATAAACACATATTACTTTTAAATATCGACATAGGTTCAGATGATAAACACATATTACTTTGTAAATATCGACATAGGTTCAGATGATAAACACATATTACTTTGTAAATATCGACATAGGTTCAGATGATAAACACATACATTGTATTACTTTGTAAATATCGACATAGGTTCAGATGATAAACACATACATTGTATTACTTTGTAAATATCGACATAGGTTCAGATGATAAACACACACTTTGTAAATATCGACATAGGTTCAGATGATAAACACACACTTTGTAAATATCGACATAGGTTCAGATGATAAACACATATTACTTTGTAAATATCGACATAGGTTCAGATGATAAACACATATTACTTTGTAAATATCGACATAGGTTTAGATGGTAAACACATATTACTTTGTAAATATCGACATAGGTTCAGATGATAAACACACACTTTGTAAATATCGACATAGGTTCAGATGATAAACACACACTTTGTAAATATCGACATAGGCTCAGATGATAAACACACATTTTCTAAATATCGACATAGGTTCAGATGATAAACACACACTTTGTAAATATCGACATAGGTTCAGATGGTAAACATATATTACTTTGTAAATATCGACATAGGTTCGGATGATAAACGCATATTACTTTGTAAATATCGACAAAGGTTCAGATGATAAACGCATATTACTTTGTAAATATCGACATAGGTTCAGATGATAAACACATATTACTTTGTAAATATCGACATAGGTTCAGATGATAAACACACATTTTGTAAATATCGACATAGGTTCAGATGATAAACGCATATTACTTTGTAAATATCGACATAGGTTCAGATGATAAACACATATTACTTTGTAAATATCGACATAGGTTCAGATGATAAACACATATTACTTTGTAAATATCGACATAGGTTCAGATGATAAACACACATTTTGTAAATATCGACATAGGTTCAGATGATAAACACATATTACTTTGTAAATATCGACATAGGTTCAGATGATAAACACATATTACTTTGTAAATATCGACATAGGTTCAGATAATAAACACATATTACTTTGTAAATATCGACATAGGTTCAGATGATAAACACATATTACTTTGTAAATATCGACATAGGTTCAAATGATAAACACATATTACTTTGTAAATATCCACATAGGTTCAGATGATAAACACACACTTTGTAAATATCCACATAGGTTCAGATGATAAACACATATTACTTTGTAAATATCGATATAGGTTCAAATGATAAACACATATTACTTTGTAAATATCCACATAGGTTCAGATGATAAACACACACTTTGTAAATATCGACATAGGTTCAGATGATAAACACATACTTTGTAAATATCGACATAGGTTCAGATGATAAACACATATTACTTTGTAAATATCGACATAGGTTCAGATGATAAACAAATATTACTTTGTAAATATCGACATAGGTTCAGATGATAAACACATATTACTTTGTAAATATCGACATAGGTTCAGATGATAAACGCATATTACTTTGTAAATATCGACATAGGTTCAGATGATAAACACATATTACTTTGTAAATATCGACATAGGTTCAGATGATAAACACATATTACTTTGTAAATATCGACATAGGTTCAGATGATAAACACATATTACTTTGTAAATATCGACATAGGTTCAGATGATAAACACATATTACTTTGTAAATATCGACATAGGTTCAGATGATAAACACATATTACTTTGTAAATATCGACATAGGTTCAGATGATAAACACATATTACTTTGTAAATATCGACATAGGTTCAGATGATAAACACATATTACTTTGTAAATATCGACATAGGTTCAGATGATCAACACATATTACTTTGTAAATATCGACATAGGTTCAGATGATAAACACATATTACTTTGTAAATATCGACATAGGTTCAGATGATAAACACATATTACTTTGTAAATATCGACATAGGTTCAGATGATAAACACATACTATTTGTTCTTTAAACTCTATTGAATATACGGCTTCTGTTACTAATGCCATACCCATACGTTTGCCTGTTTTCTATTGTATAATATGTACGACACAGTGATGTAGGGACGTGCGCTTTGTTTCCGACCATGGTAAAGGTTCTAGCAATTCAGCTTTAATATTAAATATTTCTTTAATAATGTCCCCTTTTTGTACAACTCAACCAAACAAAGCAAAACTTCATGATGATATGTGTGTATTAGATTGTGTATTAGATTGTGTATAAGATAAACCGTTTCCTCAAGGATTTGGATCTTTGACGACGCATTTCTTCCAAAATTCGAATACCTAGGATGTCTAACTAAATGTGTAGTAGCCTGTTTGTTTTGACGGTTGTCTTGAATTTATGTCTTCCGTGTTCGAGTTATTGCCCTTCGTACACAACTTTAAAGCGACGAACTCGCAATAGCACGTCTGTGTTAGGGAAATGGTCGTATCTCCCTTATTTGTTTACCTATTGAAATACCGAATATACCTAGTAAAACGGGAGAAAATATCCAACAACATTTGTGCTTTGTAAAATTTCATTTGACAAACTTTTCTGATGCATTTTATGAGTTGAAAAAACAAGCCAACTTTTATTTCGACTATTTTGAGTTGTTGACGTGTTTCAGCCGGCGTAATTGTCCAAGCGCGGATTCGGATATCTCACATTACTTAAAATATAGCGAGAAATAATGCCTGTCATTCACTATAGTGGTAGTTAATACTCTCAATTGTATGTATATTCCACCATATTACAGTAATACTCCAATAAGTGATGTTTTTGTCAATAAAGAACATGTGATGTATTGTTCTATACCGTACGCAGCACAAATCGACAAATTTTAATGATTTTTGCATAAAAAATAGTAGTACATTATAAAAACAATTGAAGCCAAGAAAAAACTGATCAAAATACACAATTCTATCCTTCATAACGTACCAAATCAATGATGCAAGTTTCCACAAATCCGCATTTTATGAACGAAACACCGCAGTAACTTGACGTCGTGAAAGAGCGAGTCGATAACACAAGCACCTGCGCGAATACGATCGACTACTTTTAGTTTCTGCTGTTTTCATAAAGGTCTCACGCAAGTAAATCAGCCCCTGTATCCTATTACTAATGAATTAAAGCTATAATTAATTCATTTGAAGTTTAATTCAAGTCAGCAATGGCTGAAGTTATAGATACAAACCTGTTACACAGTTTAAAACCCAAATGTTGACAGGTTTAAAGCCTTCTAAGGATCTGACAGGTCCATGTGCTGTATTACCGGATGTTTACATACACAACCGGTGCTATTTTGGGAAAATACCTGGTCATTTTGCACCTATATGAATCCACCAATATGTACATATCAGTACAATAAAATCAGTATATTCTGACAGTTTTGAATATATACTTCAAATAAATATCAGATATGTCAATATCACACCAAAACATTTCAATCAAAATAACATTTAAATGTGGAACTTTATTTTCTTACCAGACTACTTTGCTGATTTGCTTGCGTGAGACCTTAAAGCAATAAATGGTTGGTTTCATCAGGAAACATTACTTTTGTCACAAGATAAATAAAGTGATAGCACATATTTTGATATCTACAAATAAAAAAAAATAAAATAAAAATAAAGCCGACGACATCAAAAGCTATTTATAATAATCGGGTATTTCCTAGATGATCATTTTCGGTTTCTAAATGGTGGGATAGACATGTGCCTGGTGCCGACCTCATATATTACCGATACAAGTCGTCACCAAAACAATATACAGTGACCAATGTCAACTCAACTAACAAACTGTGAAGAGACACAGGGCATTATGGACACTGTGTTATATATTTTGGACACAGTGTTATATATTTTGGACACAGTGTAATATATTTTGGACACAGTGTTATATATTTGGACACAGTGTAATATATTTTGGACACCGTGTTATATATATTTTGGACACCGTGCTATATATATTTTGGACACTGTGTTATATATTTTGGACACAGTGTTATATATTTTGGACACTGTGTAATATATTTTGGACACCGTGTTATATATTTGGACACCGTGTAATATATTTTGGACACCGTGTTATATATATTTTGGACACCGTGCTATATATATTTTGGACACAGTGTTATATATTTTGGACACAGTGTTATATATTTTGGACACAGTGTTATATATTTTGGTTGGTTTTGGTTTTATTTGTTTAACGTCCTATTAACAGCTAAGTTCATTTAAGGACGGCCTCCCGTGCGTGCGATATGCATGAGTGTGGTGAGTGCGTATATGTGTTTTAGGAGGCTGTGGTATGTTTGTGTTAAGTCTCCTTGTGATAGGCCGGAACTTTTGCCGATTTATAGTGCTACCTCACTGAAGCATACTGCCGAAGACACCCAGCAGGACACCCCACCAGGTCACATTATACTGACAACGGGCGAACCAGTCGTCCCACTCCTAATATGCTGAGCGCTTAGCAAGAGCAGCAACTACCATTTTTAAAGACTCTGGTATGTTTCGGCCAGGGGACAGAACTCAAAGCCTTCCTCACAGGGGCGAACGCTCAACTATAGGCCAAAAGTGAGGCATTGTCAAGGGAGACATTAGGAAGAAGAAAGTTGGTAAGAAAGAAGAGAAAATATAAGATCCCGAATTGAGTCGCCTCTTACGATCAGGCAATGGGGGCAGCAGGTACAATTCTTACGCCCTACCTGCCCTAAATATTTTGGACACCGTGTTATATATGTTGGACATTGTGTTATATATCTTTGATACTGTGAACATGTTTTGGACACTGTGCTTTATATTTTGGACAATGTAGAAATGTTTTTGACATTATTGAAATGTTTTGGACACTGAGGAAATGTTTTGGACACTTAGGAAATGTTCTGGACACTGATGCACTGTTTTGAACACTAGTGAAATGTTTTGGACACTGCGGAACTGTTTTGGACGTCGAGGAAATGTTTTTGACACTAAGGAAATGTGTAATATACCATGGAAATGTTCTGGACACTGATGAACTGTTTTGAACACTAGTAAAATGTTTTGGGCACTAAGGAACTGTTTCGGACTCTGATGACATGTTTTGGACACCATGGAATTGTTTTGGAATCTAGTGAAATGTTATAGACACTGAGGAAATGGACACAAGTGAAATGTTGTGGACATTAGTGAAATATTTTGGACATTGTGAAATGTTGTGGACACTATGTTATATATTTTGGACAATGTGAAAATGTTTAAGACACTATGGACATGTTTTTAACACTGTGAAACTATTTTGGACACTGAGGAAATAATTTGGACGCAAGTGAAATGTTTAGACACTAGTTAAATTCTGTTGACCACGAGGAAATGTTTTGGGCATTAGTGAAAGTTTTGGACTCTGTTGTAATGATTTGGACACTGTGGAAATGTTTCTGACACTAAGGAAATGTTTTGGACATTGTGGAAATGTTGTCGACATCATGGGAATGTTTTGGACACTGTGAAAATATTATTGACACTAGTGAAATGTTTTGGACGCTATGCTATATATTTTGGCTACTGTGAAAAGGTTTGGACACAAGTGAAATGTTTTGGACACTAGTGAAATGTTTTGGACACTGCGGAAATGGACACTAGTGAAATGTTTTGGACACTAGTGAAATGTTTTGGACACTGAGGAAATGTACACTAGTGAAATGTTTTGGACACTAGTGAAATGTTTTGGACACTGAGGAAATGGACACAAGTGAAATGTTTTGGACACTAGTGAAATGTTTTGGACACTGAGGAAATGGACACAAGTGAAATGTTTTGGACACTAGTGAAATGTTTTGGACACTGAGGAAATGGACACAAGTGAAATGTTTTGGACACTAGTGAAATGTTTTGGACACTAGTGAAATGTTTCGGACACTTTTGGACACTAGTGAAATACTTTGGACACAAGTGAAATGTTTTGGACACTGAGGAAATTGTTTGACACCATGGAAATATTTTAGACACTGTGGAAATGCTTTGGACACCAAGGAAATATTTTGGACACAAGAATAATGTTTTGGCCATTAGTTAAATATTTTCGACATCATTGAAATTTTTTGGACACTGATGAAATTGTTTGACACCATAGAAATCTTTGGACATCATTGCAATGTTTTGGACACTATGGAAATTGTTGGACACCATGGAAATGTTTTGGACACTTGGGAAATGCTTTGGTTAACGTGTCATCATGTATCTGTTTTCACAGATGTTACAGTTACAGTTACATGGCTGCCGTGGTTGTTTTTATCGGTAGTAAATTAAAGTTTGAGGAATAGCGGTTTTCAATTTTGCGATGATTTGCCTCACACATGTTATTACACTGGTAGTGGTAAAAGATAGCGACCTGTCACCTACTAACACTTTTCTAAGTTGTTTTGTACAAACAGGATGCTGTTTGACGTAAATACAATACCACCGTGGAGAAGGTCGACGGACTTGGAGGGCGCAGAGGTTGCGTCCCCTTATATTAGGTGGAGCGGCGACGCACTCGGAGGGAGGGCGAAACGAGCATATGGCGAAAGAAACAAACATGCATTTTTTTTATCCGATTAAGGAGAGAGATATCGATAGCTAATTTAACTAAAATTAATTTTCGAATGTTCGGCAATAACTAATATATTGGTATACGGTGTTGTTCAAGATAAGTCACATTAATGACGCGAGTGGAGACGAAGGATTATTGTTTACGATTTGATTTGTTAAAGTCCTCTAACGCCTGATGGTCATATTGTCCTGGAACTGTTCAAGGGTACTAATAGAATCTATATAAAATATTTTGGTGACATTTTGCCCTCTTTAATCAGTTTCATTAAAGCGTTCTGTCAATTGTATTATTGCGAATACTGTCAAACCAACAGGAATGTAAACATATTTTGATTTTTCAGATTTCTTCTTCTCTTCTTTTGTCATTCGGCCTCCGTCAAAAAATGACGATTACGGCTAATGGGAGGGATCGTTGCAAATGCTCTTCAAAAGAAGTAAAAAAAAAGTGCAGGGATTTGGGTACAGTGAGAGTTTTTTTTTAATTTTTTTTAGTAGAAAATATAAGATAAAAGCATTTGATGGTGTGTTTATGGTGTGTGTTTGAGATCATCAAGGGCTGCATTGTGTATATGTGCCTTGAAGATCTCTAGTGTAGTGCATTGTACTGCTGCCACCGGGAGGAGGTTCCATTGTGTTATTGTGTGTAGGAAAAAGGAGTATTTGTATGTGTCATTGGTGGCAGATAGGTGTCTAAATGTGTAAGGGTGTGTTTGCCTTGTCCTAGGGTCAGCTGGGTGCATGATGCCGTGTGGGTCTATTGCGACATGATGGTGAATGATTTTGTATAAAAGTATGAGTCTGGTCTTGAGTCTACGTGTTTGAAGTGTGGGCCAGTTGAGTTTGTCCATCATGTCTTGTACTGAACTTGTGTTGTGGTATCTGTTTTGTACGTATCGTGCTGCTCTGCGTTGACTTTTTTCTATTTGATTGATTTGGTTTGTGTTGTGCGGGTCCCATATGGAAGAGCAGTATTCTAGTTTGGGTCTCACTGGGGCTTTGTATGCATGTTCTTTTGTATGTTGTGAGTTTATTTTCAGGTTGCGTTTTAGGAAGCCCAGTGATCTGTTGGCGTTTGCAGTGATGTTATTGATGTGTTATGTATTCAACCTTTTTGTACTTAATATTTATTGCACAAGGAAATATGTTGTAATGCAAAAGAAATGTAACTAGCTCAGTAGATCTTTCTTATCCGATACCAAAATGATGAATTAGTCACTACAGTTGAAAAATGGAGGTTTATAGGATAGCCCCGAATCGCGAATTATTGAAAAATTAATTTGAAATAGTTTTCGGTCAAATATACCCCTAATATTATACATATAATACAGTCGGACATTGAAGAAAATATAATTGGGTCCATTGTCTGAAATTAATGCCAATTCAAACCCCATTTTTCACTGTTCCGGTAATTCCAAAATTCGTTTCTGTAAATACCCCAGCCCCACCAAACACCGTCGTCAGCTCCCGATATTCTCCCCCTTTTTTCTCTCTAATTCATGGCATTGACACAAAAAACAAACAAATAAAACATAAAGTAATATTTTTGAGTCACCAAACCAAGCCATATATATCACACGAAGTTAAACAGTATGAGTAACCGTCACATGCTCGCTGCCTTAGCAGTGAAAACGTACACAACGAAATTTCGTCTCCACTCGCGTCATTAATGTGCCTTAGCTTAAACAAATCGCGAACCCTTCGCTGAAATCAACATCGTATACCGATAGATAAGTTATTGGTGAACATCCAGAAATTGAATTAAGAATATATCTCTCCGAGATCGGATCGAAAAAGTTTATGCTCGTATCTCTCGCCAAACTCACGCTTCGCCCTCCGAGTGCGTCGCCGAATCACCTAACCCCAAGGCGGATTACTACAAAATTTGGTGTGAAACGTCAGTGAGGGAGGACAATCACATTTTATATAAATGAGGCTGGTCCGACCCCTAGGAACAAATTTGTTGTGAAGCACCATTGGGGTGGGCAATGATATTTTATATAAATGAGACTAGTGCGACCTCTCGGGCCAGTGGGGTGGGGCTCCAAATGTGAACTTCGGTAAAATTTTGCTTTAAAACCCTTCTCCTTCTTAAGACTTGTATGGATTACATCTAAATTTGGTGTGAACCATCATTGGGGGAGGGCGCTCATAAATTATATAAATCATGCTGGTCCGACCCCTGGAGCCAAATATAGAGGGACAGGGTCCAACAAAGGCGAGCATTGCTGTAATTTTGCTTTAATACTTTCTTAAATTTTGAGAGGATTAAAACCAAGGTTGGTGAGAAACATCATTTATAGGGAGACCAATCATGTTTTAAATAAACGAGGCTGGTGTGACCCATGCTTTCCATATATAATGATTACATTGTTAGATGACCGTTTTTTTATTTCATTTTTCTATGATTACAAAAAAATGGACACTGGAAATGTTGTGGACACTGTAGAAATGTTGTGGACACTGTGGAAATGTTTTTCGAACTAGGGAAATATTTTGGACATCGTGATAATGTTTTGGGACATTGTGGATATGTTTTGGACGCTTTGGAAATGTTTTTGACACTGTGGAAATGTTTTCGAAACTGTGGAAATGTTTTGGACACTGTGGAAATATTTTCGAAACTGTGGTAATGTTTTGGACACTGTGGAAGTGATTCGGACACTGTGGAAATATTTTGGACACTGGGAAATGTTTTGGACACATTGGAAATGTTTTGGACACCGTGGAAAATGTTTTGGACACTAGGGAAATGTTTTGGACACTGTGGAAAATGTTTTGGACACAAGGGAAATGTTTTGGACACTGTGGAAGTAATTCGGACACTGTGGAAATATTTTGGACACTGGGAAAATGTTTTGGACACTGGAAATGTTTTGGACACTGGAAAAATGTTTTGGACACTAGGGAAATGTTTTGGACACTGTGAAAATGTTTTGGACACTGTGAAAATGTTTTTGACACATTGGAAATGTTTTTTGACACTGTGGAAATGCTTTGGACACTGTGGAAATGTTTTGGACACTGTGGAAGTGATTCGGACACTGTGGAAATATTTTGGACACTGGGAAAATGTTTTGACACTAGGGAAATGTTTTGGACACGGTGGACATGTTTTGGACCCTAGGGAAATGTTTTGGACACCGTGGAAATGTTTTGGACACATTGGAAATGTTTTGGACACTGTGGAAATGTTTTGGACACTGTGGAAATATTTTGGACACTGGGGAAATGTTTTGGACACTGGAAAATGTTTTGGACATACTGGATATGTTTTGGACACGTTGGAAGTGATTCGGACTGTGGAAATGTTTTGGGACACTTACGAAACGTTTATCGAGACTACACACATTGACATTGCTTTTTTTTTTTTTTTTTTTACAATTTTAATGATCATGACATTTATATGATTACAAAACCACGCCAAGCTTCTAGACAATAACAGACGCGTTACCATAGAAATATGATAGGTGAGAAGACCTTTAACATTATGAACAGATGTCTAGTAACGACGCGCTCGTGCACACACAGGGGAGACCTTCCTTATGTGGCGACAGCTGTTAATAGAAGTTAAACAATACAAAACCAAGCCAAACTTATTCCTAAATATTACATTCTGTACCGTAAGTTAACTTAATAAGACGTCGGCCCCGCATTCATGACATTAAAATCTTTTTGTGATCCAATATTGACGCAAAATATGAAAACTACAGCGTAGTCGACAACCGTTTTCATCTATTAGGACGACGCTGTGCTTGTTGTATAGAATCATAATACCGACTGGAAAAATAATAATGATCTATTATAAATATCCATGGCGAGAAGAGAATAAAATGACTAATAATCCGGGCAAACTGAACAGAATGAATGTTTTATGATTAAGAGGATGATGAATAACGATGATTTTCTTAAAGGTTAATACATGTAGCAAAATCTCCTTCCTTTAGGGTTAAACAACATTGAACTTGACCTCTCAAACTGACGATATCACTTCCGCGTCCGTAAAGTAAAAGTTATTATTTATCCCACATCATACAACATATTTTGATAATGTAGAGTCCAGTTGCTCATAAACTAACATATATTACAATGAAAAGCAATGTTGACGTGACGCGATTGAATTGTCAACATGGTGTCATTATATTGCTGCTGTGTCGTCATAGTATTGTTGCCAGTACGTATTGTCTATAATTCAATAGCTGTTGATAGAGACATCGTACCCTAGTGGTTGCAAGAGAAACAACATACCAGCAAATGACAGAGACATCATACCCCAGGACATGACAGAGAAAACGTGAACAGTAAAACGGGAGACAAATCTATGACTGGCGGGGAAAAAAGATAAATCCATATCCATACTGACAGTTTTATCTTTAAATTCATTTGTGCAACATTTGCTGCCTTTACCATGAAGTCCATGTTTATTGTCCGTGATTTTCTGCTTAACTGAAGTCCCACGTATTGAGTTTATTAGAAAAAGCAGGAAAAGTTCTGAACATTGCACATTGAGAAGTTCTGAAACATTGCACATTGAGAAGTTCTGAAACATTGCACATTGAGAAGTTCTGAAACATTGTACATTGAGAATGTCTGCAACATTGTACATTGAGAAGTTCTGAAACATTGTACATTGAGAATGTCTGCAACATTGTACATTGAAAAGTTCTGAAACATTGTACATTGATAATATATGAAACATTGCACATTGAGAAGTTCTGAAACATTGTACATTGAGAAGTTCTGAAACATTGTACATTGAGAAGATCTGAAACATTGTACATTGATAAGTTCTGAAACATTGCACATTGAGAAGTTCTGAAACATTGTACATTGATAATATATGAAACATTGTACATTGAGAATGTCTGAAACATTGTACATTGAGAAGTTCTGAAACATTCCACATTGAGAAGTTCTGAAACATTGTACATTGAGAAGGTCTGCAACATTGTACATTGAGAAGTTCTGAAACATTGCACATTGAGAAGTTCTGAACATTGCACATTGAGAAGTTCTGAAACATTGCACATTGAGAAGTTCTGAAACATTGTACATTGAGAAGTTCTGAAACATTGCACATTGAGAATGTCTGAAACATTGTACATTGAGAAGTTCTGAAACATTGTACATTGAGAAGTTCTGAAACATTGTACATTGAGAAGTTCTGAAACATTGCACATTGAGAAGTTCTGAAACATTGCACATTGAGAAGTTCTGAAACATTGCACATTGAGAAGTTCTGAAACATTGCACATTGAGAAGTTCTGAAACATTGCACATTGATAAGTTCTGAAACATTGCACATTGAGAATGTCTGAAACATTGCACATTGAGCAGTTCTGAAACATTGCACATTGAGAAGTTCTGAACATTGCACATTGAGAAGATCTGAAACATTGTACATTGAGAATGTCTGAAACATTGCACATTGAAAAGTTCTGAAACATTGTACATTGAGAAGTTCTGAAACATTGTACATTGAGAAGGTCTGAAGCATTGTACATTGAGAAGTTCTGAAACATTGCACATTGATAAGTTCTGAAACATTGTACATTGAGAAGGTCTGAAACATTGCACATTGAGAAGTTCTGAAACATTGTACATTGAGAAGTTCTGAACATTGCACATTGAGAAGTTCTGAAACATTGCACATTGAGAAGTTCTGAAACATTGCACATTGAGAATGTCTGAAACATTGCACATTGAGAAGTTCTGAAACATTGTACATTGAGAAGTTCTGAAACATTGTACATTGAGAAGTTCTGAAACATTGTACATTGAGAAGTTCTGAAACATTGCACATTGAGAAGTTCTGAAACATTGCACATTGAGAATGTCTGAAACATTGTACATTGAGAAGTTCTGAAACATTGCACATTGAGAATGTCTGAAACATTGCACATTGAGAAGTTCTGAAACATTGTACATTGAAAATGTCTGAAACATTGCACATTTAGAAGGTCTGAAACATTGTACATTGAGAAGTTCTGAAACATTGTACATTGAGAAGGTCTGAAGCATTGTACATTGAGAATGTCTGAAACATTGTACATTGAGAAGTTCTGAAACATTGCACATTGAGAATGTCTGAAACATTGCACATTGAGAGGAGGCTACACTAGCTGGGATCCACCAGAATAAGAGAGATCTCGTCATTACCACAATCTGTATATAATGTCGCGGCAATGTTTAGTAATGATTTACTGATATTACTGGTGAGTACTGTGCTTGAACAACTGGTGTTCGGTCAATAAATTGTAGTGAACATGCGCCATGACGCTGTTATATTATAACGACCCCCTGCAGGTATGGCGTAAGGATGCACTGGCCTAATTACATGATCGTAAGGGGCGACTTTGTTGGATCTCCCTTGATGCTGTCTCACGTTTGGCCTTTAGATTAGCATTCGCCTGTGTCAGGATGATTGTAGGTCACAATTTCTGTGAAAGATGTCGTCTGACTTTATATTAATCTTAGTTGGTGATATTTAACTTGCATTTTTTTGTTTGTTTTGTTGTTGTTGTTTGTTTTTTCATGTATGTGCTATCAGTAAGTAAGCTGGAATCGTTTGGTATAAGCATGTCCTCGTTGGCTAGTAAGCTCCCAGTAAAGGTTCATAACGTCGTTAATCAACAATTTAGACAAGTCAAGCTCCCTATGACCTTTGTAGGTAATAAATGACATTTTATTTGAAGGCATCATGTAACATTTTTTCACAGACTGTTAAACGTCAGTGGCACTGTTTAACAGGTAACTTTGGTTTATTTAAGTTTGAACACAGTGTTCCAAAATGAAACTCTCTATATTTAATATGAAAATCCTGTCTGACCTTGATGAAATGTTGTGTTGGAAGTGTGTGGACATGTTTTAGTTGGATGTGGAAGCTGTTACATTGTTTTGTTGATGTGTAAAATGCGAATGATTTATTTGGATGTGTAACCTGAGACACTGTTTTGTTGGATGTGTAAACTGAGACACTGTTTTGTTGATGTGTAAACAGAGACACTGTTTTGTTGGATGTGTAAACTGAGACACTGTTTTGTTGGATGTGTAAACTGAGACACTGTTTTGTTGGATGTGTAAAATGAGACACTGTTTTGTTGGATGTGTGTAAACTGAGACACTGTTTTGTTGGATGTGTAAACTGAGACACGGTTTTGTTGGATGTGTAAACTGAGACACTGTTTCGTTGGATGTGTAAACTGAGACACTGTTTTGTTGGATGTGTAAACTGAGACACTGTTTTGTTGGATGTGTAAACTGAGACACTGTTTTGTTGGATGTGTGTAAACTGAGACACTGTTTTGTTGGATGTGTGTAAACTGAGACATTGTTTTGTTGATGTGTAAACTGAGACACTGTTTTGTTGGATGTGTAAACTGAGACACTGTTTTGTTGGATGTGTAAACTGAGACACTGTTTTGTTGGATGTGTTAACTGAGACATTGTTTTGTTGGATGTGTAAACTGGGACACTGTTTGGTTGGATGTGTAAACTGGGACACTGTTTGGTTGGATGTGTAAACTGGGACAGTGTTTTGTTGGATGTGTAAACTGGGACACTGTTTGGTTGGATGTGTAAACTGGGACACTGTTTTGTTGGATGTGTAAACTGAGACAGTGTTTTGTTGGATGTGTAAACTGAGACACTGTTTTGTTGGATGTGTGTAAAATGAGACACTGTTTTGTTGGATGTGTGTAAACTGAGACACTGTTTTGTTGGATGTGTAAACTGAGACACTGTTTTGTTGGATGTGTAAACTGAGACACTGTTTTGTTGGATGTGTAAACTGAGACACTGTTTTGTTGGATGTGTAAACTGAGACACTGTTTTGTTGGATGTGTGTAAACTGAGACACTGTTTTGTTGGATATATGTAAACTGAGACACTGTTTTGTTGGATGTGTAAACTGAGACACTGTTTTGTTGGATGTGTGTAAACTGAGACACTGTTTTGTTGGATGTGTGTAAACTGAGACACTGTTTTGTTGGATGTGTAAACTGAGACACTGTTTTGTTGGATGTGTAAACTGAGACACTGTTTTGTTGGATGTGTAAACTGAGACACTGTTTTGTTGGATGTGTAAACTGAGACACTGTTTTGTTGATGTGTAAACTGAGACACTGTTTGGTTGATGTGTAAACTGAGACACTGTTTTGTTGGATGTGTAAACTGAGACACTGTTTTGTTGGATGTGTAAACTGAGACACTGTTTTGTTGGATGTGTAAACTGAGACACTGTTTGGTTGGATGTGTAAACTGAGACACTGTTTTGTTGGATGTGTAAACTGAGACACTGTTTTGTTGGATGTGTGTAAACTGAGACACTGTTTTGTTGGATGTGTAAACTGAGACACTGTTTTGTTGGATGTGTGTAAACTGAGACACTGTTTTTGTTGTGTGTAAACTGAGACACTGTTTTGTTGATGTGTGTAAACTGAGACACTGTTTTGTTGGATGTATCAACTGAGACACTGTTTTGTTGGATGTGTAACTGAGACACTGTTTTGTGGATGTGTAAACTGCGACACTGTTTGTTGGATGTGTAAACTGAGACACTGTTTTGTTGGATGTGTAAACTGAGACATGTTTTGTTGGATGTGTAAACTGAGACACTGTTTTGTTGGATGTGTAAACTGAGACACTGTTTGTTGGATGTGTAAACTGAGACACTGTTTTGTTGGATGTGTAAACTGAGACACTGTTTTGTTGGATGTGTAAACTGAGACACTGTTTTGTTGGATGTGTGTAAACTGAGACACTGTTTTGTTGGATGTGTAAACTGAGACACTGTTTTGGTTGGATGTGTGTAAACTGAGACACTGTTTTGTTGGATGTGTGTAAACTGAGACACTGTTTTGTTGGATGTGTAAACTGAGACACTGTTTTGTTGGATGTGTGTAAACTGAGACACTGTTTTGTTGGATGTGTAAACTGAGACACTGTTTTGTTGGATGTGTTAAACTGAGACACTGTTTGTTGGATGTGTGTAAACTGAGACACTGTTTTGTTGGATGTGTAAACTGAGACACTGTTTTGTTGGATGTGTAAACTGAGACACTGTTTTGTTGGATGTGTAAACTGAGACACTGTTTTGTTGGATGTGTAAACTGAGACACTGTTTTGTTGGATGTGTTTAAACTGAGACACTGTTTTGTTGGATGTGTAAACTGAGACACTGTTTTGTTGGATGTGTAAACTGAGACACTGTTTTGTTGGATGTGTAAACTGAGACACTGTTTTGTTGGATGTGTAAACTGAGACACTGTTTTGTTGGATGTGTGTAAACTGAGACACTGTTTTGTTGGATGTGTAAACTGAGACACTGTTTTGTTGGATGTGTAAACTGAGACACTGTTTTGTTGGATGTGTGTAAACTGAGACACTGTTTTGTTGGATGTGTAAACTGAGACACTGTTTTGTTGGATGTGTGTAAACTGAGACACTGTTTTGTTGGATGTGTAAACTGAGACACTGTTTTGTTGGATGTGTAAACTGAGACACTGTTTTGTTGGATGTGTAAACTGAGACACTGTTTTGTTGGATGTGTAAACTGAGACACTGTTTTGTTGGATGTGTGTAAACTGAGACACTGTTTTGTTGGATGTGTAAACTGAGACACTGTTTTGTTGGATGTGTAAACTGAGACACTGTTTTGTTGGATGTGTAAACTGAGACACTGTTTTGTTGGATGTGTAAACTGAGACACTGTTTTGTTGGATGTGTAAACTGAGACACTGTTTGGTTGATGTGTAAACTGAGACACTGTTTTGTTGGATGTGTAAACTGAGACACTGTTTTGTTGGATGTGTGTAAACTGAGACACTGTTTTGTTGGATGTGTAAACTGAGACACTGTTTTGTTGGATGTGTAAACTGAGACACTGTTTTGTTGGATGTGTAAACTGAGACACTGTTTTGTTGGATATGTGTAAACTGAGACACTGTTTTGTTGGATGTGTGTAAACTGAGACACTGTTTTGTTGGATGTGTAAACTGAGACACTGTTTTGTTGGATGTGTAAACTGAGACACTGTTTTGTGGATGTGTAAACTGAGACACTGTTTTGTTGGATGTTGTAAACTGAGACACTGTTTTTGTTGGATTGTGTAAAACCTGAGACACTGTTTTGTTGGATGTTTAAACTGAGACACTGTTTTGTTGGATGTGTGTAAACTGAGACACTGTTTTGTTGGATGTGTAAACTGAGACACTGCTTTGTTGGATGTGTAAACTGAGACACAGTTTTGTTGGATGTTTAAACTGAGACACTGTTTTGTTGATGTGTGTAAACTGAGACACTGTTTTGTTGGATGTGTAAACTGAGACACTGTTTTGTTGGATGTGTAAACTGAGACACTGTTTTGTTAAATGTGTAAACTGAGACAAGGTTTTGTTGGATGTTTAAACTGAGACACTGTTTTGTTGGATGTGTAAACTGAGACACTGTTTTGTTGGATGTGTAAACTGAGACACTGTTTTGTTGGATGTGTAAACTGAGACACTGTTTTGTTGGATGTGTGTAAACTGAGACACTGTTTTGTTGATGTGTGTAAACTGAGACACTGTTTTGTTGGATGTGTACAACTGAGAAACTGTTTTTGTTGGATGTGTAAACTGACAATGTTTGTTGGATGTGTAACCTGAGACATTTTGTGGAGTTGTATGGAGACTTCCCCCTGTTTTGTTGTGTGTTGTAACTGAGACCTGTTTTGTTGGTGTGTAAACTGAGACACTGCTTTGTTGGATGTGTAACTGAGACACAGTTTTGTTGGATGTTTAAACTGAGACACTGTTTTGTTGATGTGTAAACTGAGACACTGTTTTGTTGGATGTTTAAACTGAGACACTGTTTTGTTGGATGTTTAAACTGAGACACTGTTTTGTTGGATGTGTAAACTGAGACACTGTTTTGTTGATGTGTGTAAACCGAGACACTGTTTTGTTGGATGTGTGTAAACTGAGACACTGTTTTGTTGGATGTGTAAACTGAGACACTGTTTTGTTGGATGTGTAAACTGAGACACTGTTTTGTTGGATGTGTGTAAACTGAGATACTGTTTGGTTGGAAGTTTAAACTGAGACACTGTTTGGTTGGATGTGTGTAAACTGAGATATTGTTTTGTTGGATGTGTAAACTGAGACACTGTTTTGTTGATGTGTAAACTGAGACACTGTTTTGTTGGATGTGTAAACTGAGACACTGTTTTGTTGGATGTATAAACTGAGACACTGTTTTGTTGGATGTGTAAACTGAGACACTGTTTTGTTGGATGTGTGTTAACTGAGAAACTGTTTTGTTGGATGTGTGTAAACTGAGACACTGTTTTGTTGGATGTGTAAACTGAGACACTGTTTTGTTGGATGTGTGTAAACTGAGACATTGTTTTGTTGGATGTGTAAACTGAGACATTGTTTTGTTGGATGTGTGTAAACTGAGACACTGTTTTGTTGGATGTGTAAACTGAGACACTGTTTTGTTGGATGTGTGTAAACTGAGACACTGTTTGGTTGGAAGTTTAAACTGAGACACTGTTTGGTTGGATGTGTAACCTGAGACACTGTTTTGTTGGATGTTTAAACTGAGACACTGTTTTGTTGATGTGTAAACTGAGACACTGTTTTGTTGGATGTGTAAACTGAGATATTGTTTTGTTGATGTGTAAACTGAGACACTGTTTTGTTGGATGTGTAAACTGAGACACTGTTTGGTTGGATGTTTAAACTGAGACACTGTTTGGTTGGATGTGTAACCTGAGACACTGTTTGGTTGTGTAGGACATGTACACTAGTTGTTAGCCTAATGTATCCGTTAACATCTTCATTGCCTAATCTTGTCTGTTCTGCAGAACACCTACGTGTTGTTGATCCGAATGTACATATTTGAACTTCCTCTAGTAGTTTTACTGTGATGAATATTTGTAATATGTGTACAATTCGCATCCATGTACAAAATGTATGTATATAATATTATATTATTGTCCAGGTTTCATATCATTTAATACATTCTTTGTCACTATGACCACGTCAGGGTATCTGGCCGACCTTTACTGAGCCATTGAAACGTTCATTTGGAACGGGTATTTCTGACTATAGGAGATACAGTTCGGTAGATCGTGGGCACGAGTCATAAAGTTGCCTTCCTTCGTCATTTGCATTGTATACCGTGTTATATAGATATCATATATTATCTGAGATACCTTTACCTGTTACAAACATGTGATTGAATGCGATCTGTAATGGTTCTGTATTAAACATTATTTGTTAGATCGCTATCTTCGATATATTAGCATGACATATTGTGTACTGTTAGAAATCCCAAACTCCATGAGACTTGTATCAAACTCCTTATTCTCTATCCTCTGTTGGCATAATATGAAGTAAAAACATCATCTGATTGATCGCTGTCTTTGACATGTTAGGGAAAAACACAATGCACTGTCAGAAATCTCTATCCTCCAGGGGCTTTGATAAAACACATTGGCATCTCTATCCGCTAAATGCTTGTATGAAACACCGTGAGAGAATTTGGGGAACCCCAACCCGTGTACCAACCCTACTTCAGAAATCACTCTGATTGTGACAAACAACAAATGACAAATCGTCTGTAGGGATGACGGTGTCGTGCAATTGTAAAACCAAAACAAATATATGACGTCATACACAAGAATATGTAATACAATAGATAACAGACATGATCTGTAGAATAGCATGTTATGGCATCATTTACGTTACATTAACGTCACTTCCAAGAAAAACAAACATTCGCCTCATTGTATATACAATGAATGGACGTAAGACAGGTTGATAGTAACATCGCAGAACTGACCAAAACATCACACGTGTAGCAGAATTATTTTCTTTCGGTATTGCAACATTCTCTTGATATTCGAAAATTTAACGTCTAACACCTTATATGAATGAGCCAAAATATTAATACATTCCATTTGACACGGTGCATGTAACAACTCAAGCCATGAGATGTGTACATTTCCATCTCGATAAGTTTGTTCTATGAATAATAGCGCAAAACCATCCCACACAATTATAGATGGGATAAATAATTACCATAATAAAAAAAAGGTCACGCCCGTCAAGTGACGTCATAAATTGCAATGTAGGGTTATGCAAATGAATTCTTGTGAGCTGACCTGCGTGACACGAAAACAGTAAACCCATACATAGGCACGTTCTCGTTAACATATCGTTTCTTAATACGTGGTTCGTAATTGAAATGTTTCCAAATGATTGATGTAAACATATTTGTAATTAAAATCGCATTCAAATAGAATCAAAGGCGCTACTTTCTGAAGCGGATGTATACATTAATTAGGCCTTTGTTAACAGGCACACATTTTGTGTAAAAAGGCTTTCCTATTGTATCCCTGTAACGTAATATCGACAAGATGGGGACATACTTCGTATTCGTTTGTCTGTTAATTTGTGCCATTGTTAAACAAGGTAAGCATCTGTTTTCTTTACTATAACATATTTATTATAGAATATTATAACTTATATATTATAACATGTTATAACGTATTTATTTCTGTTGATGTTACTGATATCTATTTGATATAAAATACACTCTTAGATTAGATTAACAATTTACAGTACAAGTTGTTATAAACCATAAATTATCTCATACAATGCTTTTGTACATTTTATTTCCATATATATAGTATATTCATCAATGTGATAAAGTTTTACAGGTTTGGATTTGCACTGGATATTGACCTTGTGTTGCGTTTCGGTCAAACTTTGACCACAGGTGAATAAGTATCTTATATTAGTGTTAAGAACATTACTTCTTTCTCCTATTCACGGCAGTTTGTCAGGTATGTTAGGAATTCTATGACTTTTTTAATCAATTAGTGATCCTTAATTAGACTGTGTGGTTATTTACCCTTCTTTGTATCTGTAGTGACTAGTGGTGGTCACGATTTCTACACCGGACCAGACAGCTGTACAAACATTGTCATACAGTATAACGCGGATATAATGTAGTTTCTAAGGAAAACTTATAATTAAAAGTGTCATCTACTAATTAATGTGTCTAAAGTAATGGTAACTCATCATGCCTACTAATAGGCCTAATGAATTATGAAACTACAAAAGTACAGTCAAGTGCGGATTTAATGGAAACGAGAGGAGAGCGTGAGTAAGTTTGTTAGGCTGTCATTATAAACACCATACACGTCAGCGCATGGGTAAAAACGACCATTTGTCGGATTAAATATAATTTCATTGGATTTTTTTTTTTCAAATTCGATATTCATACTTTACTTCACAAAAGTGAAACGCTTTAATTAACAACAGGACTATGTAAATAGGAGGCCAAATGTCCAGTTGTTGTACATATTTTCTAATTTAATTGATATATTGATTAATTTCTGAATATCAATTTTTTGTTAGAATCCTAGTTTAACTTCTTTTTTTTTCAAGTTATTTTGATAAAATATATTTCAGACATGGATTTGGAAGCACACATTAACACACATAACTTATATTGTCTACATGAAATGTTCTAATATTCACTAATCTTTTTTGATATCTATAAAGTTTGTCTGACATCATGGATGGTGATTTATCCCCTAGTTATACCAGTCTATATTCTCCAGTTATACTGCCTTCTCAATACTGATATTGGCTTTACCTGGGTGTGTCAGAGGACGCTACCTCTTCCAGAACACGTGGTCTGATTCCTCTACTAAATAAACTTAATCATTCATTTGAGATAGAAATACGTTTTCGTCTAAATCTTGGAAATGAATTGTCTTTTTGTTTTACCGTACATTTCACACTTTTATCGCTAATGTATCGTGCCGTCTTTAGTTGAGTGATTGTCATACATAATTTTACCTTCAGGTGAAAATAAATATGCAAATATTTAATTTTATCCAACTGGTTTTCTCCACCATCGGTAGACGATTTTAATTCCAATCATTTTTTTTTCTGAACACTTAATTTCATCAAAGACATACATACTGCATAAGCTTAAGTTAAATGTAATTCTGATTAATATGCTCTGTCAGGTAGTGAATTAAATTGATTGCTCACACCTTTCTATCAAAGAATATTTTAATGACTCAAACTTTGTTATTACATAAATACATAAATATTATATTTGATGTTCATCTTATTGGCGTCAACACGATAACTACATTAAATAAAGTTTACTTTCTTACATATTGACATTCATGTTGATATATTTACTTTGATATTTGAGTTCCTTCTCGTCACCGCTTGTCTAATGCTGTAACACTGGAAGCAGGGTTATGTCACATGTAGATGTTTTTAAGACGTTTAGCATGTGTTTATCGTTTGTTAAGTTCTTACACTTTTTAATTAAACTTCAACAACCTAATTACGATAATTTACCGACATGCGTAGATACATGTTTAACAAAGTAATGACATCGTACTCTTTTTAATGAAGTGGCTGCTTAGGGGCATATATACCATAAGAACCTAGAGTCCTAACGTAATAACCTAGGGTCCTAACGTAGTAACCTAGGGTCCTAACGTAGTAACCTAGTGTCCTAACGTAGTAACCTAGGGTCCTAACGTAGTAACCTAGGGTCCTAACGTAGTAACCTAGTGTCCTAACGTAGTAACCTAGGGTCCTAACGTAGTAACCTAGTATCCTAACATAGTAACCTAGGGTCCTAACGTAGTAACCTAGTGTCCTAACGTAGTAACCTAGGGTCCTAACGTAGTAACCTAGTATCCTAACGTAGTAACCTAGTATCCTAACATAGTAACCTAGGGTCCTAACGTAGTAACCTAGTGTCCTAACGTAGTAACCTAGTGTCATAACGTAGTAACCTAGGGTTCTAACGTAGTAACCTAGTGTCCTAACGTAGTAACCTAGTGTCCTAACGTAGTAACCTAGGGTCCTAACGTAGTAACCTAGTGTCCTAACGTAGTAACCTAGGGTCCTAACGTAGTAACCTAGGGCCCTAACATAGTAACCTATGGTTCTAACATACATCATGTTGTAACCTAGGGTTATAACGTAGTAACCTAAGATCCTAACGTAGTAACCTAGGGTCCTAACATACATAACGTAGTAACCTAGTGTCCTAACGTAGTAACCTAGTCCTAACGTATTAACCTAGGGTCCTAACGTAGTAACCTAGGGTCCTAACGTAGTAACCTAGTGTCCTAACGTAGTAACCTAGGGTCCTAACGTAGTAACCTAGGGTCTTAACGTAGTAACCTAGTGTCCTAACGTAGTAACCTAGGGTCTTAACGTAGTAACCCAAGGTCCTAACATACATCATGTAGTAACCTAGGGTTATAACGTAGTAACCTAGGATCCTAACGTAGTAACCTAGGATCCTAACGTAGTAACCTAGGGTCCTAACGTAGTAACCTAGTGTCCTAACGTAGTAACCTAGGGTCATAACGTAGTAACCTAGGGTCCTAACGTAGTAACCTTGGGCCCTAACATAGTAACCTAGTGTCCTAACGTAGTAACCTAGGGTCCTAACGTAGTAACATAGGGACCTAACATAGTAACCTAGGGTCCTAACGTAGTAACCTAGGCTCCTAACGTAGTAACCTAGGGTCCTAACGTAGTAACCTAGGGTCATAACGTAGTAACATAGGGTCCTAACGTAGTAACCTAGGGTCCTAACATAGTAACCTAGGGTCCTAACGTAGTAACCTAGGGTCATAACATAGTAACCTATGGTCCTAAAGTAGTAACCTAGTGTCCTAACGTAGTAACCTAGGGTCATAACGTAGTAACCTAGGGTCATAACGTAGTAACCTAGGGTCCTAACGTAGTAACATAGGGTCCTAACGTAGTAACCTAGGGTCCTAACGTAGTAACCTAGTGTCCTAACGTAGTAACCTAGGGTCCTAACGTAATAACCTAGTGTCCTAACGTAGTAACCTAGGGTCCTAACGTAGTAACCTAGGGTCCTAACGTAGTAACCTAGGGTCATAACGTAGTAACATAGGGTCCTAACGTAGTAACCTAGGGTCCTAACGTAGTAACCTAGGGTCCTAACGTGGTAACCTAGGGTCCTAACGTAGTAACCTAGGGTCTTAACATAGTAACCTAGTGTCCTAACGTAGTAACCTAGGGTCATAATGTAGTAACCTAGGGTCCTAACGTAGTAACATAGGGTCCTAACGTAGTAACCTAGGGTCCTAACGTAGTAACCTAGAGTCCTAACGTAGTAACCTAGGGACCTAACATAGTAACCTAGGGTCCTAACGTAGTAACCTAGGGTCCTAACGTAGTAACCTAGTGTCCTAACGTAGTAACCTAGGGTCCTAACGTAGTAACCTAAGGTCCTAACGTAGTAACCTAGGGTCCTAACGTAGTAACCTAGGATCCTAACGTAGTAACCTAGGGTCCTAACGTAGTAACCTAGGGTCCTAACGTAGTAACCTAGGGTCCTAACGTAGTAACCTAAGGTCCTAACGTAGTAACCTAGGGTCCTAACGTAGTAACCTAGGGTCCTAACGTAGTAACCTAGGATCCTAACGTAGTAACATAGGGTCCTAACATAGTAACCTTGGGCCCTAACGTAGTAACCTAGGGTCCTAACGTAGTAACCTAGAGTCCTAACGTAGTAACATAGGGACCTAACATAGTAACCTAGGGTCCTAACGTAGTAACCTAGGGTCATAACGTGGTAACCTAGGGTCCTAACGTAGTAACCTAGGGTCATAACGTAGTAACCTAGTGTCCTAACGTAGTAACATAGGGACCTAACATAGTAACCTAGGGTCCTAACGTAGTAACCTAGTGTCCTAACGTAGTAACCTAGGGTCCTAACGTAGTAACATAGGGACCTAACATAGTAACCTAGGGTCCTAACGTAGTAACCTAGTGTCCTAACGTAGTAACATAGTGTCCTAACGTAGTAACCTAGGGTCCTAACGTAGTAACCTATGGTCCTAACATAGTAACCTAGGGTCCTAACGTAGTAACCTATGGTCCTAACATAGTAACCTAGGGTCCTAACATAGTAACCTATGGTCCTAACATACGTACAGTAGTAACCTAGGGTTATAACATAGTAACCTAGGATCCTAACGTAGTAACCTAGGGTCCTAACGTAGTAACCTAGGGTCCTAACGTAGTAACCTATGGTCCTAACATAGTAACCTAGGGTCCTAACATAGTAACCTAGGATCCTAACGTAGTAACCTAGGATCCTAACGTAGTAACCTAGGGTCCTAACGTAGTAACCTATGGTCCTAACGTAGTAACCTAGGATCCTAACGTAGCCTTTTAAAAGTGACGTGAGCACTTGAATTTAGCAGATTCTTCTAATAGGCACCTTCATCTCTATGTATTAATTCAACAACAAAGCGTTCTTTGTGACTGTGACAATCTGCCCTAAGTAAACCGTTTAATGTCACGCTCTGCAACTTCAGTCATTAATATGAAAGAGACATCGACTGATTAATTGTTTGGCACGGCGACCGTCTCATGTCGATTTAATTTAAATTAAGTTTGAATGCATAATTAATTTTTTATTAGTATGACAGTAATAAATGTTGATTAAGTAAAGGTGTCACATACATATCACGCCTAGATAACCCAGTGAATGGGAGTATACACGTCTGGTCGCTGGAGCGTTAATTACTAATTAAATACAGGATACATTGAGTCTTCAGTTAGCTATCTTGTAATGTTGGTAGATTCCTCCGCTTCTTTTATCGGAACACACAGTAAAAATATGGTAGTTTCCCTTGAGTAATTTGTAGTAGATCCCCCCACGTTTCGTCGGAACACACAGTAATAATCTGGTAGTTTCTCTAGAGTAATTTGTAGTAGATTCCTCCGCTTCTTTTATCGGAACACACAGTAAAAATGTGGTAGTTTCACTAGAGTAATTTGTAGTAGATCCCACCGCTTCTTTTATCGGAACACACAGTAAAAATCGGGTAGTTTCTCAAAAGTAATTTGTAGTAGATTCCTCCGCTTCTTTTATCGGAACACACAGTAAAAATGTGGTAGTTTCTCTAGAGTAATTTGTAGAAGATCCCCCCACGTTTCGTCGGAACACACAGTAAAAATCTGGTAGTTTCTCTAGAGTAATTTGTAGTAGATCCCCCCACCTTTTATCGGAACACACAGTACAAAATCGGGTAGTTTCCCCAGAGGAACCCCTGGAACCGTGTGATTTGATATATATATATATATAGATGTTCCTATCTTATCTCAAGTGTACAGAACTTCAACCAACTGTGTGAGCATGGTCTGTTAATACTGTACTTATAAACAAAAAATAATTTATTTTTCACATTTCATGACAAGATAATTCATCCAAGCAACGCGTATCCAAATCCCCTTATCGATCTGATATGTGAATAGCTATCGGATTGGTCGGTGTTGTACGTATTAGGTGATTAGGTCCTGGGGTGAAAAAAGGAAGCTGAGAAACGTACTGGTCTGTGTTGTAGTGGTTGTGTCCTTGGATAAGACACTTTACCCTAAAGGCTCTGGTTGTTAGGTAGGGGTAGTCACCAGCTACTACAAGGAAACCCCCGCCTCAAAATTACACTGGCTGTTCACAGGGCGATTAAGGCATAAACAAACATCTCACAAATAGCTACTCGGACCTATATCACAGTTATTTACTGTATATAATGTAGATATTTATACATCCACAGGTCTACAACAGCATGGAGAATCATTACCACTTACCACTAATTCCGGTGGGCTGAGTAATAGCCCCGTTGTTGGCGGCTCTGCTAATCCAGACATGGGACTTGGTGGTGCAGTCTTCCGACTAGGCGCAGCCGAGCGTAACCCAAATCCTGACCTTCAAACCAGCCTCGGAAGTATTGCCGATTTCAGGATGACCAATGTCCGCGAAAGCAGTGGAAATACTGCAGGAGGTTTATCTAACCAACGTCCTCAAAACCAGAACAGAGCCGCCTATAGCAATCACGTGATTCAGAACGATCTTAAAGACACTGTCATAGTACATAATTTTCTGGACGGAAGTCTTCAGCGGATGCTTATGGGTTCCCGAAGTCAGCCGGAAAAAGTCGTGGATCAAGTGAACCAGCTCACAGAAATGATCAATTCACCGAAGACGATCAAGGACGCGTTTCCTGACCAAAGTCTTGTAGATGGTAATGCCGTGGCGGTTGGATCGACAGGTACAGCCGTCGGGGCAACCTTTAAGGATCCCACTCAACAAATGCATGACCTACCTTCGGCCTTCACTCCGGTCAAAACGAGTCCACCAAAAGATGAGTTCCTAATCGATTTTTCAAATCACGTGTGTAAAGGACAGTACAGGGAGAATCTTCTCAACAGCCAGCTGTACTGGGTTGTTGCAAGAGAAAGGATTATCGCAAGGATGCAATGTCCTCTGGGCACATTATTCAGTAACAGTTCATGTGCTTGCACACACGTGATCCAAAAGTCCAAAGGTAAGATTTTAATATCAAAAAGGGTGTTTTGTATAATTGGATTTTTTTTATTTGGGTAGGTCAGAATTCTTAGAGGCAGACTTTACCCTGTTGTTAATCCTCCTGAACCAGCCAGATACCAACTTGTACCATAAGGTTTGAGTATCACGTGATATTTTAGAATGGTTTGGCCATTTCTAAGTGGTAACTCTGTCATACAAATTGCATCTAGTGTACTATGTGTTAATGTAGTCACCTTGTCATAATCTAGTGTCATTACTCAATACAACTTACTGTGATGTATAAACAAGTGATTCATTTACACTATCTACCAAGGCTGATCAGATAAAAGTACTTCCAATGGCCGTGTAGCCTGGGGTGGGCTACACTAATATTATTAAACAACGGGGAAACTGTTACCATGTACAAAATTATTAACTACATGCATATGAAAGCCGTCGGTCAAGGGGGCCGCGGTGGTCGAGTGGTTAAGGTGTCCAAACACTTTATCACTAGCCCTCCACCTCTGGGTTGCGAGTTCGAAACCTATGTGGAGCAGTTGCCAGGTACTGACCGTAGGCCGGTGGTTTTTCTCCGGGTACTCCGGCTTTCCTCCACCTCCAAAACCTGGCACGTCCTTAAATGACCCTGGCTGTTAATAGGACGTTAAACAAAACAAACCAAACGGTCAAACCAATAGACATGAATAATCAAAGTCACATCTATCTTTTCAAAATATACACGCGTGTGTAAAAACATATTTATACATTTACGTTTAGTTAGTTTGTTTGTTTCAATACATTCTTCTCACAATATCTTGACCCTGATATCATGTAACTATGATGACGGGCCGTTAGGAAGAATCCTAATATATGTGTTAATTAATACGACTGAACAACAACCGATCTGAATAAGTTGACAAAATTAAACGATTTGTTCACATGTGGACATACGCAATCTTAATTCCAATCCTAGCCGCTCGGCAGCTTCCGGTCGCCATGTTTGTTCACAGTACCGGAGTTAGAGGAAACGTGCGTTTGAAAAAGTCAGTAGTGCAAAGCTTCTGAACGATCATAAATCATACTCCTAAAGGAAGTCTAAGTTGACAAATTCATAATCATGTTTACTACTGTATTCTTTTCTGTACTATTTAATTAATTCATGGAAAGTAAATTGACTTTTCCCCTTTAAGTAAATCATTTAAAAGTGACAAAACCTTTTTGGGGAAAGTAACATATAGTTCTGAGGTTCGCAAATATGTAAGAAAAAAATGTTTGCAATGTATTGATATTGTTTTTGTTAATTGTATTACGTTTTAAATTTTCGATAGTTAATGAATATCTAGATTTTATAGCATCGTATTAGTAAATATACAAAAGAGACGTAAAATACAATTATGCCAAATTCGTTACTGAGGGATGAAGATCTACTTGTATGATTTTCAGCATTAAATATGTCCTTGTGATAAATCGGTACCAGCTCTCTGCATCTTACTTTTATATATATATTATGTTATTGTTTCATACGCAAAATTCGTAATATATAAACATTTATTGCGGGTTAGTTTGTATGATTATTATAGCGTCTGCTGGGACCTACCTGGACAGATACAAACTTATTACCGGTTAGTTTGTATACTAATTATAGTGTATGCTTGAACCTACCTGGACAGATACAAACTTATTACCGGTTAGTTTGTATACTAATTATACTGTATTATGGGACCTACCTGGACAGATACAAACTTATTACCGGTTAGTTTGTATACTAATTATAGTGTATTCTGGGGCCTACCTTGACAGATACAAACTTATTACCGGTTAGTTTGTATACTAATTATAGTGTATGCTTGAACCTACCTGGACAGATAAAAACTTATTACCGGTTAGTTTGTATACTAATTATAGTGTATTCTGGGGCCTACCTGGACAGATAAACACTTATTACCGGTTAGTTTGTATACTAATTATACTGTATTATGGGGCCTACCTGGACAGATAAAAACTTATTACCGGTTAGTTTGTATACTAATTATACTGTATTATGGGGCCTACCTGGACAGAGGTACCTAGGTGTTTTATCTGTGACGTGATAAAATGCCTCGAAAACTCGGCAAACAACTAGTCCATTGTTTCATTGATCATTAATCTATTATCATATATTTACATTCTGTGTTGCATTGGTCTATATGTCGTTAGTAAACCAAATTGTATTCATGAGACTGTATACTACAATTTACAGTGATTCGGTCAGTGTAGGAATACAGCTCCAGGTGTTGTAGGTTAAACAATGACCGCCAGTTACTTTCGGTATATTGAGAAAATGTTCTAATAAATATACTTACTGGGTAATTATAGCATGTATTGCAATATTAGAGACCAACCAACCAATTGTTTTCCCATAGACTTTAGTGTTAACATTTTGGAGTATTTCATTCAAATTCTTGAATTCAATATGACAATTATGGTTTATAACAAAAGTTTAGGGTCTGATATAACACCTAATCAAAAAAAAAGTTGGGTCCTTCAGCTCAAATTTTCTCCAGGGTAGCCATTTTGAAAATAGGTGAATTTCGCAGTAAAAATTCTCAAAAATCTTATATGCTTACCTGTTTATTATAATTACCTGAACTTTTGGGAAAAAAATCAATCGGACTTTCGAAATTTATTTCAACATTTCTTATTGATAGTTACCTATCAGGCTACATATCTATTTTCTCGCTTTATAACATACTGGCCAATCAGTGGCTGTCCGACATTTTATCCTTGGCTCATTTTTCTATACACAGGGGCTGTTTCAAAAATATATTTTTTCAATTGGTTGGTTGTTCCCTTTTACACTATAAACTTAGATACGCTGCAGAATATATTTTTGATATAATATGTACTTGGTTATTGTTTTTCCTACCTGCACTAACACTGCACAGGTCTATTTTCATATTGATATGGTAATTTTATAACATTATGATATTACACGAATGCTTCATGAATTGGAACTGAGTATTATTTTGTAATAATATAATGCGTTATGTTATACCAAATATAGCCAACCTTCAGTGTAGTAAAAGTATGGGCAACTTTACTGGAACATTACCTTTATACCTTAATAAAATGCTACTTGTCTTAATATATAGTATTTAATGTATTACTGTTTATACTCGTCAAACGTTTGCATAGCAATGCAATAGAGCGTCACTAGGCTAATATAAAAGTAACATATGGCAAATCAAAATGTGTTATATAGATCTTTGTACCGTATTTCGTTACAGCTGACATTTGTAAAGCAGATCTTATCAACACCTTTGACTATGGTATGGACGAAACATCGGGAAACAGGTTAGCATATTTTGCTAGCCCAGATCTCACACCTACACTATCAGAAGGTGTTTTATGTTTTAATGGGACACAACAATTGGGATACCAGAGATACAACGGATACGATTTCAGGTATACACTTTATATCGTGTTGAGGTTTAGAACTCAGGAACGGGATAGGGATGAACTTGTTCCCCTTGTTAACCAACTGTGAAACGGATAGCTTGACTCAAGAATTCATAAATCCGTCTGTGGCAGTAGTGCTGAACCGAACCAACGACCTAGTAATCTTCCTAGAAACGGATAAAGGATTGACGGTTAAAACATTCGGAATAAAGGTAAGTTATGCTCTAGATATATCGTAATAATGTAAAACTGGAGAGCTATAGGCTATACGTCGATATAGGTTTTATTATTGTGAAATGTTATACCAGAAAAGATTCCCACGCAAACTACCTATGCAATGAATGCGAATATCCTAAAATAAACAATAAATGAAACCATTGTACCTTATTCAACGGCGTTATTCGGATGGATGTGACTTATTGTATATGTTCAGGTAGCCTTGCTTTTACATTATTACGAAACAAACTTCAGTGTTATGGTGATCTGCCCTGCAGGTAGGACGTAAGAATTGTACCTGCTGCCCCCATTGCATGATCGTAGGAGGCGACTAAATTTGGGATCTTATCTTTTCTCTTCTCTCTGAACAACTTTCTTCTTCCTAATGTCTTCCTTGACAATGCCTCACTTTTGGTCTTCAGTTGAGCGTTCGCCCCTGTGAGGAAGGCTTTGTTTTTTTGTTTTAGTTTAAACATATTTTATTTGAAAAATTCAAATGAAATTGGACACAAGTTATACAACTTAGTAACGTACTTTTTCATGAACTATTATACAATGGTAAATACATGGCAGCATTTTATGTAGGAAATTTGATATATACATATATTTAGATAGAGCAGAAAACTTAACATTATCATACTCTGGTGTAGATACACAATCCTTAATTCCTATATCAGCACTAGTTATTCATTTGATACTTAATATATATATATATATATACATAAATAACACCAACTTAGTATGGCATAGAATTACATAAGTTTGTATCTAGTTCTTGTAAAACTTAATAAAGTGAATACAAAGAATAATTAATGCACCGTAATCAATCATTAAGTACAAAACATTGAATAAATAAGTTATTGTATGCAAATTGTAAATTAATCACTTCTAATTTTACTATATATAGTATTTTACAGTTATTTTTAGCTTTGACAGTTTATGGAAAACGATTGGTATTCTTAATATATTCTTGTACAAACAATCGTATACTGTATTATCATTATCATCCCGATCCAGATTAATAGAACCATCAAACAAAACATTTAAATCAACAGTTATATCATATATAGACAATTTTCTAAAAAGTATATCACGGCAGTTGTTGTATACGTTACACTGAAAAAAATAATGAAATTGATTTTCTAATGGATAAGAACAATTACATTCTGGTGATAATACTAAGTTACATTTGAAAAGATCTGCATTTAACGTGCTACAGCCGTGCCTGAGTCTAATGTGTATAATATCAAGTTTTCTATTGCCAACAGACAGTTTAGTATCAGGTTTGCCTTTCCGAGAAACACTGTTTTTGAATTTGTGTACCGATTCTTTAGTTCTTGTAGATATATCTAGCGAATTCCACATTTTCAGAGTACTGGGTGTAAAGGATTTTTCTTACAAAACATATCGACACTTGGGTAGTACATAATCTTGGCCATTTCTTAGATGCTATTGTCATTTACTCTAGTGGGTAAAATATCATTTAAATAAGAAGGAGCTAGCTTATTATGCATTTTGTACAACAATAACAACTTTTTCTGTTTTCGTCTGTCTTCGAGTTTTTCCCAACCAGTTTCATCATACAAGGACTGTCTACTAGCAAATAAAGGCAAACCTGTTACTATTCTGGCCGCTTCCAGCTGTATTTTTTTTCTATCTTATCAATATTCACAATGGTACAACCATCCCACACTTCACTAGCATATTCTAAAATAGGTCTAATGAATACAATATATAATTTAGATAAAATTTCTTTTTTTAACAGTAAATTTCAACTTTCGTAAAACAGACACATACTTAGAGGCTGATCTGACAATATTAGATATATGTGTTTCCCACTTTCCATTTTCGTTTAAAGTTACTCCTAAGTGTTTATGTGTATCACTCTTTGTCAGTGTTGTATCATTAAATGTCAACCGAATATCAAGCTGTTCTAGAGAACCATTAAAAATAACTACGTCTGTTTTATTCGGATTAAAATGTACATTCCATTTCTTCAACCAATACTCAATAACGGCTAAATCATGGTTCATGTAATTTTCAATATCTGCATTGTTATTTGAAGAATATGCCAGCGAAGTGTCATCAGCAAACATTCTTGGCATTGAAAATAAATTTTCACAAATACATTTGTATCATTGATATATAACAGAAACAAAAACGGACCTAATACAGAACCTTGTGGTACACCAGACTTTATGTATCCTGTATAAGAAACTGCATTGCATATATAAACAATTTGATTTCTATCACTTAGGTAATCTTTCAACAAATTAAAAATATTCCCTTTAAAACCATATGCTTTAACTTTCATCATTAAACCGTCAGGCTTTGGGTTCTGTCCACTGGCCGAGACATACCAGAGTCATTAAAAATGGTAGTTGCTAGTCCTGCTTAGCGCTCAGCATATTAGGAGTGGGACGACTGGTTCGCCCGTTGTCAGTATAATGTGACCGGGTGGGGTGTCCTGCTGGGTGTCTTCGGCAGTATGCTTCAGTGAGGTAGCACTTTAAATCGGCATAAGGTTCCGGCCTATTACAAGGAGACTTAACACGAACATACCGCAGCCTCCCAAAACACCCATACGCACTCACCACACGCATGCATGTCGCACGCACGGGAGGCCGTCCTTAAATGACCTTAGCTGTCAATAGGACGTTAAACAAAATAAACCAAACCAAAGTTATGGTGATGAGAAATGTTTCTGATTGAGAGCATGGTCAAAGACATATAAAGTAAATTGTGTAGCACACCGAACTCTGTTTATTCAGTTGACGCGGTAGTTGTCCGCTGGCGATGTCGTGTATGCTGTCATTACATGTTGGCGATGGTGTACATTTTGTGATTTTTATTATTACGAATATGTTGTGATTGTTGATGATGGCGTACAACTTTGTCCTTGTTATAGTTGAATGTATTTTACCATTAGCTGGTTATTTTTAATGACGAAGTGGCTCTTCTTCGATATGAAATTCGGTTGAATGATTGGTGATTAATCACTCCTTAGAAATATTTGGTCTATTTTGAAACATTGTTGTCCTTTAGAAATATTATTGTCCTTTTGAAATATTTAGTCTCTTTAGAAATGTATGGTCTCCTCAGAAATGTATGGTCTCCTCGGAAATGTATGGTCTCTTTAGAAATGTATGGTCTCTTTAGAAATGTATGTTCTCTTTAGAAATTTATGTTCTCTTTAGAAATGTATGGTCTCTTTAGAAATGTATGGTCATTTTAGAAATGTATGGTCTCCTTAGAAAGGTTATGGTCTCTTTAGAAATGTTACGGTCTCCTTAGAAATGTATGGTCTCCTTAGAAATGTATGGTCTCCTCAGAAATGTATGGTCTCCTCAGAAATGTATGGTCTCCTCAGAAATGTATGGTCTTTTTAGAAATGTATGGTCTTTTTAGAAATGTTACGGGCTCTTTAGAAATGTTACGGTCTCTTTAGAAAGGTTATGGTCTCTTTAGAAATGTTACGGTCTCTTTAGAAAGGTTATGGTCTCTTTCGAAATGTTACGGTCTCCTTAGAAATGTATGGTCTCCTCAGAAATGTATGTTCTCTTTAGAAATGTATGGTCTCTTTAGAAATGTATGTTCTCTTTAGAAATTTATGGTCTTTTTTGAAATGTTACGGTTCTTTAGAAATGTATGGTCTCCTCAGAAATGTATGTTCTCTTTAGAAATGTATGGTCTCTTTAGAAATGTATGTTTTCTTTAGAAATTTATGGTCTTTTTTGAAATGTTACGGTTCTTTAGAAATGTTATGGTCTCTTTAGAAAGGTTATGGTCTCTTTAGAAATGTTACGGTCTTTTTAGAAATGTATGTTCTCTTTAGAAATGTTATGGTCTTGATGACGCAATGCGACTTAAGGTACGATTTATTATATATCATTGAATAATTGAAAAGGTGTTCTATATTATCATTTCAGAAATAACTTAAAGGGATATACATGTACAATATAACACAAAAAACGGAACCAACTCCAAACAAACCGAGCAGTTAGTGATGGGAATCCGTCCGGTCTTGTGATATAGCTCGATAACAAACAAACATTATATTCATGTTTATCCTTATGATTTAATCTTATACACACAATACATGTGGGAGTCTATTTTTATTGATAAACTCTTTCTCTTAAAGATCATTACTGAGCTCTATCAGCCAGTCGAGAATAACCACATTAACGCCGACGTTATTTCTTAATGGGTTATATCTCTCAAGCCTATAGATATACTTATTACAAACAAGATTAGATCATTCTGAAATAACTTTCCTTTTGTTTTTATTCTGACTTTAAATTCTATCCGATTAAGTAAGATAGCATAAAGTTTTATGTTTGTAAGATTTTACATTAGAAGGCGAAAGGTGGATCTTTCTTATATGCAAAACAAATTTAATCCAAACCTTGTATTTCACACTAAATTCATCAACTACTTGTGTATATATATATGGGTCAAAGAAGTTATTTCAACGGTAATTATCCGGGTATCACTGGATCCTTGAAAGCTTATGTCTGCAGGATACGAATAACTAGAAGTGTTAATGTGGGCCAAAGAAGTAGTTCTAACAGTGTGGACAATAAGAAATGCAATATTTTCGAGGCAGTAGTTGAAATAACAACCATGATCCCTTCGACTGGCGTGGGCCGAGGGCGGAGGCTAGCGTGACATGTACAGAGCCATGTTCTATGATGGAACGCTATATGAACAACGGCTAAGATATTTGAAAATATCCGGCGCGTGCAATGCCAATGGGTTAAAAGACGTTTCGTCCCAAAATGATTATATATCGATACAAAATAAAAAGTCAAACACAGATCTGCTGTCTCCAAAGGACTTTCGCGGCTACATCATTATACATGCCGTCATAGTTTAATGACTTCGTATACAAACGTAGTAGAGTACACAATCAATTTATAGAACATTTATTAGTCCAGTTTCAACCTTTTTAAAGTGGACTTATACATGTTTTGGATAATGCGTTTGATTTCCCTTAACTATACACATAAGATTTATTTTAACTAAGGCATGGCAAAACTGTATATTGCACGGTCACGTGCGAACTCTTTAACACCGCTTGAGTGGTCGCACATGGACCTTGGAAAATGACCGATATTATACTTTTGACATACCGTACATGGACCTTGGAACATGACCGATATAACACTTTTGACATACCGTACATGGACCTTGAAACATGACTGATATCACACTTTTGACATACCGTACATGGACCTTAGAACATGACTGATATCACACTTTTGACATACCGTACATGGACCTTCGAACATGACCGATATTATACTTTTGACATACCGTACATGGACCTTGGAACATGACCGATATAACACTTTTGACATACCGTACATGGACCTTGAAACATGACTGATATCACACTTTTGACATACCGTACATGGACCTTAGAACATGACCGATATAACACTTTTGACATACCGTACATGGACCTTCGAACATGACCGATATCACACTTTTGACATACCGTACATGGACCTTGGAACATGACCGATATCACACTTTTGACATACTGTACATGGACCTTAGAACATGACTGATATCACACTTTTGACATACCGTACATGGACCTTAGAACATGACTGATATCACACTTTTGACATACCGTACATGGACCTTAGAACATGACCGATATAACACTTTTGACATACCGTACATGGACCTTCGAACATGACCGATATCACACTTTTGACATACCGTACATGGACCTTGGAACATGACCGATATCACACTTTTGACATACTGTACATGGACCTTAGAACATGACCGATATCACACTTTTGACATACTGTACATGGACCTTAGAACATGACTGATATCACACTTTTGACATACCGTACATGGACCTTGGAACATGACTGATATCACACTTTTGACATACTGTACATGGACCTTGGAACATGACTGATATCACACTTTTGACATACTGTACATGGACCTTCGAACATGACCGATATCACACTTTTGACATACCGTACATGGACCTTAGAACATGACTGATATCACACTTTTGACATACCGTACATGGACCTTAGAACATGACTGATATCACACTTTTGACATACCGTACATGGACCTTAGAACATGACTGATATTACACTTTTGACATACCGTACATGGACCTTAGAACATGACCGATATCACACTTTTGACATACCGTACATGGACCTTAGAACATGACTGATATTACACTTTTGACATACCGTACATGGACCTTGGAACATGACTGATATCACACTTTTGACATACCGTACATGGACCTTGGAACATGACCGATATCACCCTTTTGACATACCGTACATGGACCTTAGAACATGACCGATATCACACTTTTGACATACCGTACATGGACCTTAGAACATGACTGATATTACACTTTTGACATACCGTACATGGACCTTGGAACATGACTGATATCACACTTTTGACATACCGTACATGGACCTTAGAACATGACTGATATCACACTTTTGACATACCGTACATGGACCTTGGAACATGACTGATATTACACTTTTGACATACCGTACATGGACCTTGGAACATGACTGATATTACACTTTTGACATACCGTACATGGACCTTGGAACATGACTGATATCACACTTTTGACATACCGTACATGGACCTTCGAACATGACTGATATCACACTTTTGACATACCGTACATGGACCTTCGAACATGACTGATATTACACTTTTGACATACCGTACATGGACCTTGGACCATGACCGATATTACACTTTTGACATACCGTACATGGACCTTGGAACATGACTGATATCACACTTTTGACATACCGTACATGGACCTTGGAACATGACTGATATTACACTTTTGACATACCGTACATGGACCTTAGAACATGACTGATATCACACTTTTGACATACCGTACATGGACCTTAGAACATGACTGATATCACACTTTTGACATACCGTACATGGACCTTGGAACATGACCGATATCACACTTTTGACATACTGTACATGGACCTTGGAACATGACCGATATCACACTTTTGACATACCGTACATGGACCTTAGAACATGACTGATATCACACTTTTGACATACCGTACATGGACCTTGGAACATGACCGATATCACACTTTTGACATACTGTACATGGACCTTGGAACATGACCGATATCACACTTTTGACATACCGTACATGGACCTTAGAACATGACTGATATCACACTTTTGACATACCGTACATGGACCTTAGAACATGACTGATATTACACTTTTGACATACTGTACATGGACCTTAGAACATGACTGATATTACACTTTTGACATACCGTACATGGACCTTAGAACATGACTGATATTACACTTTTGACATACTGTACATGGACCTTGGAACATGACCGATATCACACTTTTGACATACCGTACATGGACCTTAGAACATGACTGATATCACACTTTTGACATACCGTACATGGACCTTAGAACATGACTGATATTACACTTTTGACATACCGTACATGGACCTTGGAACATGACCGATATCACACTTTTGACATACTGTACATGGACCTTGGAACATGACCGATATCACACTTTTGACATACCGTACATGGACCTTGGAACATGACCGATATCACACTTTTGACATACCGTACATGGACCTTAGAACATGACTGATATTACACTTTTGACATACCGTACATGGACCTTGGAACATGACCGATATCACACTTTTGACATACTGTACATGGACCTTGGAACATGACCGATATCACACTTTTGACATACCGTACATGGACCTTAGAACATGACTGATATCACACTTTTGACATACCGTACATGGACCTTAGAACATGACTGATATCACACTTTTGACATACCGTACATGGACCTTAGAACATGACTGATATTACACTTTTGACATACCGTACATGGACCTTAGAACATGACTGATATCACACTTTTGACATACCGTACATGGACCTTGGAACATGACCGATATCACACTTTTGACATACCGTACATGGACCTTGGAACATGACTGATATCACACTTTTGACATACCGTACATGGACCTTGGAACATGACTGATATTACACTTTTGACATACTGTACATGGACCTTGGAACATGACCGATATCACACTTTTGACATACTGTACATGGACCTTGGAACATGACCGATATCACACTTTTGACATACCGTACATGGACCTTAGAACATGACTGATATTACACTTTTGACATACCGTACATGGACCTTAGGTAGCAGTGTACAGTAAAAATGCCAAATTCTGAAAAATATGGCACATGCTTTAGATATGTAAACATTGCCAGTTAACCTTACATATAACCTCTAATAAAGTATATATATTTGAAATCTGTACAACATTTGCAATTTTAATAGAGCTCTGAAGGATAAGTAAACTGATATTTTCTGTGATTTTTAGAGCTGTGAATACCATGGTAACAGCTTAAAAAATTCTCAAAAATTGCAAAATATTATGATATTTGACCCAAAATGGCACAATTCTCTACACAATTTTTTTTCTGAAACCTATTTAAAATTAAATATCTCTATCCCAAAGACAGAATTAATCTTGTTTGGACATATGTTGTAAATTAAGTTTTTCCGCTATCTTACCTTTTCTGTGGGCTTCCATTTTGCGCTGTAGGCGAAACTAAATTTCCTGTGTAAACACACGTTCGGAAAATCCGGATATTTAAAATCCGGAACCAATTAATTGATTTTTGTTTTAATAAATGTGAAGCCTGTATGTACTACTTCATACTGGATATACCAATTATAGTGTACATTTATTTTTTCATTTTTTATACATATCATAATACAGGAGTTATTTGCTTAACAAAAAAATTGCCCATGGCCAGGCTGTCTTACTGTGGTGTGCTACCTTATACATCACTTTTGTTAATTCTAATTTTACTAAAAACCCCATGAATGTCTAGAATATGTTCCGACGAACAAAATGACATATCAGGTTACTGTGTATCTTTAATAGTCACCGAGTATTGCTGATTTCCCTGAGAGGTGTATTTTGACAACTTTTTCTCTCAATCCAGTAATAAGGGGAGGTAATTTTAAAGATGAAAACTCCCATAATTCTGTATATCTCTTGAATAAAGTTGTGTTTTGAGTTGAATGTGGTACTTTGAGTCTCTGTGCATGTAATCAAGCAAAAAATACTATACAACTATCAAATTTAGCCTTGTAATATGACGTCATAGTTACCATGACGTCATCAGTAACTATGACGTCATCAGCTGGTATCTATGACGTCATAAATACTCAATGGTGTCATAATAAATAACCAAATTCCTTTCCAAACCTCAGCTTAGCAACACGTGCAATATTCTAACTGATAAATCATGACATGACATCCAAGATTTCAAAATGTCATGCCTATGACATCACAGTCATCTGTTTCCACCCCGGTAATTCAGATATGTATCAATGATCATATGAAAGTGTCCGCTGATCCCATTTTATGCGGAAAATGCTATTTTTTCTGCTTTACCGAAGGAAGTGACAATAATTGACAATATTGTATCAACCGTACACTCCATCAATTGAAATTACATGCTTACCAATGTATAAATAAATTGAAAATAATGGTTTCACCAAATATTTCAAAAAATAACACTTACTGTAATAGTTTCCATGGATACGGGGTAATAAATCAGGTAAAACAAACCAGAATTCAGTCTATATGGTTTGTTAGATACCCAATAAGTTATTTTGGGTTTGTTATAAAACATAGAATATCTTTTCAATTTACACTGACTCATTAACATTATGCTTAATTAACCCACCCTTAAAATGGGTAAATATGCGAGTTACCTCCCTTGATTCCTCTAATATGACAAGCCTGATAATAAACAAGTTTTAAATTGTTTTTATGCATTTTTGAGCAATAATGAACTAAAATGAAGCTTAATCAAGCATAATTAAGCACAATTTCCAAAAAATAACATTTTTCAGCCCTTATAAGGTAGCAGTGTACAGTAAAAATGCCAAATTCTGAAAAATATGGCACATGCTTTAGATATGTAAACATTGCCAGTTAACCTTACATATAACCTCTAATAAAGTATATATATTTGAAATCTGTACAACATTTGCAATTTTAATAGAGCTCTGAAGGATAAGTAAACTGATATTTTCTGTGATTTTTAGAGCTGTGAATACCATGGTAACAGCTTAAAAAATTCTCAAAAATTGCAAAATATTATGATATTTGACCCAAAATGGCACAATTCTCTACACAATTTTTTTTCTGAAACCTATTTAAAATTAAATATCTCTATCCCAAAGACAGAATTAATCTTGTTTGGACATATGTTGTAAATTAAGTTTTTCCGCTATCTTACCTTTTCTGTGGGCTTCCATTTTGCGCTGTAGGCGAAACTAAATTTCCTGTGTAAACACACGTTCGGAAAATCCGGATATTTAAAATCCGGAACCAATTAATTGATTTTTGTTTTAATAAATGTGAAGCCTGTATGTACTACTTCATACTGGATATACCAATTATAGTGTACATTTATTTTTTCATTTTTTATACATATCATAATACAGGAGTTATTTGCTTAACAAAAAAATTGCCCATGGCCAGGCTGTCTTACTGTGGTGTGCTACCTTAGAACATGACTGATATTACACTTTTGACATACCGTACATGGACCTTGGAACATGACCGATATCACACTTTTGACATACTGTACATGGACCTTGGAACATGACCGATATCACACTTTTGACATACTGTACATGGACCTTGGAACATGACCGATATCACACTTTTGACATACCGTACATGGACCTTAGAACATGACTGATATCACACTTTTGACATACCGTACATGGACCTTAGAACATGACTGATATCACACTTTTGACATACCGTACATGGACCTTAGAACATGACTGATATTACACTTTTGACATACCGTACATGGACCTTGGATCATGACCGATATCACACTTTTGACATACCGTACATGGACCTTGGAACATGACCGATATCACACTTTTGACATACCGTACATGGACCTTGGAACATGACCGATATCACACTTTTGACATACTGTACATGGACCTTGGAACATGACCGATATCACACTTTTGACATACCGTACATGGACCTTGGAACATGACTGATATCACACTTTTGACATACCGTACATGGACCTTGGAACATGACCGATATCACACTTTTGACATACTGTACATGGACCTTGGAACATGACTGATATCACATTTTTGACACTTAAAACATTACTCATTTTACAGAACTGGTAATTATTCGATTTTGATATAATTTGTATTTCACTCTTTGTTTTATTTCTCCATAATAAACGATTTAATTAAATCACGAGTAGTCAAAATTCGTACGTTTTATATATCAAGAATTATAATTGTGAGTGCTTATTTTAATCGCATCAATATGTTGTAAATGTCTATGCAAGTATCATGTTATTTCGTTTCCAATACACATATATTTGTTTTATTTTGCAAGATGGTTGTTTGGAACACAGTCACACTTCAGTATGATGGGCGTGTCTTCACAGCAACGGTAAATGGTCAATCGGACTCCACTCCAACAACTGGTAATGTATTCCTATATCACGTGGCATACTGTTTAATTTCAGACAAATATGAATTTATTTATTATCATCTGATTATAAACCATCGCTGTAATACAAGAATATGAACATGATGTAAGTAACGATCACCCCAAATAGTGAGTTGATAGTTACTTTAATGACTATTATATCCTTATTTTGGATGAATGTGTGAAATATTGTTTATTTCTCTGCAAATAAGAATAAATGGTTAATGGTCACCTCACCATAATGATAGTCTGTTTATGTTTTCAGGAAAGATTTTAACAAGAAATGCTCCATTGATGCTTGGTTACTGTGAACAGTACGGATATTTCACGGGATGCATTGATGACGTATGTATTTTTAGAATCATTGTAATACGTTTCCTTCTCTCGTTTACACATTTGGCATATGTTTTCTTTCTATTTTGTTCAGAAAGAGTGATTTGTTTGTATAAAATATGTCATATTTATGTGAATTTTGAAAATTCGTGATTTTTCAAAAATTCCTATTTCTTTTGCAATACATCAATACCAATGCATGTATATAGGGTATACAGGTATTAAAATTAACATGGAGATTTGTTCGGGGGCGATACAGTATATTTTGCTTAAAACTTAGTCTCCCGACAAAACGGGACATGATTACTCGTTTTTCTTGTTTGATATAAGATAATTCCTTTTTAGTCTATGCAGATTGCTTTATCAAATACTTGTCTGAGAATTTCAAACGTTCCTTCTTTTATAATTTTGTTGACTCCCTCTTTTCAAATCTATTCCGTTATTCGTATGCATCCATGTCGTAATCTGAATTAACTTGCGTTATATACAGCATTGACTGAACCATCAGTGATGCTGACGGACTAAAGAATGGAAACATACGAGGCGATGTAGTTAATTCAAAAGACGTTGAAATAAATGTCAAGGTGAAAGTGTAATAGTCCCATAATTTATCAGTTTCATAATTCACTAAATTAGATTTCCAAAGGACACCAAACACTGGATTATATTCGTACCGTGTAATTATTAAAATGAAGTAAAAAGTGAAATTTATTTATTCTATTTTCAGATATTTATATACCCCTGTATTCCAAATCAAGTGTAAATTGCAGGAGTAAAAAGCGTCGTCTGAATTTGCGACAGATGGACTGACAGAAGACATTTTATTGTTTGCGCCATGTGACGTAGTTACGGGAATGGAGTTGAGATGTTCACCAGCTGTCACGGAAGTAGCGATGACTCCATTGTGTGTCTATATAGAATCCTGTGCTAAATATCCATCTGCCTTCAAAATAAACTTCGCATTTAACTTTATATACGCCCGGGATCATTTGACTTGACTAAAATAGTGTTTACCTGTACAGTTTTGTTTAAGCGCACATTGTTTTCACTTACGGGGACATGTAAATATTGCAGCTTTGAAATACTCGTCATGTTTCGGATAACATTTATAATACGTATATTTATGTTTTATCCGTATTTAGGTCAAGGACTATTTCATTGATTATAATGTAAATACACCACTCAGTATCACTAATCATGGCATTGGTAGCGTATTAGATGATAAATTCCACGTAATATCTTACCCCTTCATGCTACTTGTGTATGATTGATAGGTCAGACAATAGAAATGGACAACACTATAAGAAGGCTTTATAATGCCAACTTTTATATAGGAACATTATTTATCAAGTTTCCCTGTAGTACATCTTCAGCAAAACAAACATGGATCTCTGATGTGACACCAATAGTGTCGTCATATTTCATTTACCATGTTCATGTTACATGTATAAAGGTGCAAAATAATTACTTTTGAAAATTTAACGTTTTTCAGTTCGTATCCCAGCACTTGTTAATCTCTCACGTGAAAAAAAAACAACAATTCAACGTGACTTAGTTGGTATCCCAGCACGTGTTAATATCTCACGTGTTCAAATAATCCAACGTGCTTGTGTTCGTACCCCAGCAGTCTATTAGCCTATCTTCTATATTTGACATATTCCACAGTATAGAACGTAGAATACGTAGCACGATCGAGGTCAACGATTTCGTATTAAAATAAAGATGGGTGTGAGGACGGGGGTGTATTTCCGATGTGAACAATTCACAATGTGGGCAGAATATATAACTATATGAACTTCCGCCAACGCCCACAGATGCTGTAGAAATAAAGAACACGTGCTATTCAAATATTGACACAATAATATTAAATTTAAAAGATGATTTCATAGATTTAACAATAATTTATAAAAGAGAATAAAGTAATATCCAATCCTACATCACACGTTGTTTTTTTGTAATATCCCATCCTACATCTGACGTTGTTTATCTATAATATCCCATCATACATCAGGCGTTGTTTATCTATAATATCCCATCCTACATCTGACGTTGTTTATCTGTAATTACCCAACATATACCAGATGTTGTTTATCTATAATATCCCATCATACATCAGACGTTGTTTATCTGTAATATCCAATCCTACATCAGACGTTGTTTATCTATAATATCCCATCCTACACCAGACGTTGTTTATCTGTAATATCCCATCATACACCAGACGTTGTTTATCTATAATATCCCATCCTACATCAGACGTTGTTTATCTGTAATATTCAATCCTACATCAGACGTTGTTTATCTGTAATATCCCATCATACATCAGACGTTGTTTATCTGTAATATCCCATCATACATCAGACGTTGTTTATCTATAATATCCAATCCTACATCAGACGTTGTTTATCTATAATATCCCATCCTACATCAGACGTTGTTTATCTATAATATTCCATCATACATCAGTCGTTGTTTATCTATAATATCCCATCATACATCAGACGTTGTTTATCTATAATATCCCATCATACTCCAGACGTTGTTTATCTATAATATCCCATCCTACATCAGACGTTGTTTATCTATAATATCCCATCCTACATCAGACGTTGTTTATCTGTAATATCCCATTTCCTATCACAAGGGTTTTTGGACCCATTACCAGGACGCTTTGTTTAATATCCCTCTACAATGAGAGTGATTCTCGTAAAATCCATCTAACAACTTTGATCTGTAAAATAACCGAGGTACAACATTAATACCCCACGACACAGACGTGGTTTATCTGTAATTCTCTACATCTGATTTATCCTAAATCCCATACCAATTTCCAACCATCGCTACTCACTTCTAAATCTATAATTCCAATCTAAGACGTTGTTTATCTGTAATATCCAATCCTACATCAGACGTTGTTTATCTATATAATCCCATCCTACACCAGACGTTGTTTATCTGTAATATCCCATCATACACCAGACGCTGTTTATCTATAATATCCCATCCTACATCAGACGTTGTTTATCTGTAATATCCCATCCTACATCAGACGTTGTTTATCTGTAATATCCCATCCTACATCAGACGTTGTTTATCTGTAATATCCCATCATACATCAGACGTTGTTTATCTATAATATCCCATCCTACATCAGACGTTGTTTATCTGTAATATCCCATCCTACATCTGATGTTGTTTATCCGTAATATCCCATCCTTAGTCTTTACCTGTAATATCCCATCCTACATCAGACGTTGTTTATCTGTAATATACCATCCAGCTTCCTTAGCTGCTACCAAGTTTTTGCCCAGGGTTCGAATGCCGCTTTCGGTTTCAGATTCCGTTTACCAATGATAGGATTCTCGTATAATGTCTAACAACTTATGCACAGGTGTAAAATAACCGAGTACAAAAAATTAATACCGACGAGGCACAGTGAGGGTTTCACCTAAATACTTCTCTGGACATCTAACCTAAATCATATACAATTTCCAACCATCGTATACTCACTTCTGAAATATAAAATAAGTCTGTGCTAACCCCTGTCTTAAGCACGTGGTATGTCCGGTGAGAATACCACCCGTCTTTTCCCCCGTATTTACTTACCTGGTTCTCAACGACCAAACCGGTAAAGAAACAGTCCAGGAGGTGGAAATATTCACTAGCCACTCCGCGAGTGCTCTAAAGACGGGATAATTCCTTCAAGCAACAACCAGACTTTCAACATGAACCCGCTCACGAGACCGAAAGTAAACACAAAGCTCTAAATCGAAAGTACATTGGAATATTACCTATGAAAATAAAAATACATGTACGATAGTGGCAATTATGGTGTTCCGTTCGGAGGAGCGATATTAAAAATTTGGCCATAACGGAACACCATAGGCAACAGATATCTAGCAGACAAGCTAATATCAGATTTAGGAAAGGATGGGCGACAGTTACTAAATGATTTCACAGATAACAAGTCAACACATCTTACCCTGCTGACACCCGGAAGAAAAGTGATTGACCCCACAGCAGCACGGGTGCAGTATCTGACGTAATGGTATGTTACAATTTCCGGAATGAGTAAAAAAAAAAGGAACACATCAGATAAGAAAGACATTTTAGAGTAGTTAAATTTCATCTTTATGTAAATGTACCACGAGGGCTTGAAATCAGGTTCACATCAGACATCAGAAAAAGCCTGTTTCTTCGATTCATATTAATGCCGTTGTTTGCCACAGCTACCATGTTTCAATCCCAGCTGTTTTCATATTCACATATTCCATGCTGTTTGACAAGTTTGCGTAATTCATATTTTCTGTATAACAAAGTTTTGAAATATACAGATAAACGAAGATTCATTTGGAAGCATTATTCAAGGGCTGATTGATATGGTATACGCCTTATATTGGAGGATTCAAATTTTGCCAGACATTTTGTATTATTTTTCAATATTATCCCCTTCAGCATCTATTCACATTTACCAGCGGTGTTAAGGGCCTCAAAACCACTTTAATATAACCACTTTTCCTGGCTGCTCAGACATCATCGGACTGAAAGTGGGTGCCTGAAATAGTTGTTTTCAGTTCTGGAAATAGATGAAAGTCTGATTGAGCGATATCAGGTGAAATGGCGAATGTTCAATCAATTTAAAGCCACAATCATGAATGGCAGCCATGGCAATGACAGACTTGTGAACAGGACCATTGTCCTGATGGAATAACATACCTTTAGTGAGTTTTCCCCTGCCCTTAAGGTAACAGTTTTCCGTAACCGCCTCATAATCGAAGCATAATAATATGTGCAATTGATTGGTTGTCCCTTATGGAAATAATCTGTCATTAGAATCCCAGAAAACCGAGACCATAACTTTTGCATGTTTCATCCATAGTTATAGATCTCTGAGGAAAATTGGCAGGGTCTTCTAAAAAATGGTTAAGAGTAAAATGCTTTAATGTGCGCCTAGTATGCTTCTGATCAACTGTCAGAAGTCTTGGTATCCATCGGGCCGAAAGCTTTCTCATTGCAAGATCCTCGGTCAGAATGGTATGCACTTTTCACTGTGAAGAGCTAAGTCTACTGGCTATATATATTTCTGTAACTCGTCTGTCAGTCATAACAATATCCTGAACTTAATTGACCATTTCTGGGGTTGCAACATTGACAGGCCTTCCAGGACGGGGGTCATCCTCAAGGCTCTGTCAACCGCGCTCAAATTCCGCCAACCACCTTTCCACTGTAGCATATTAAAGGGCATCTTTTCCTAGTGTTGCTACCATATATATATATCATTATCATCATGAATATCCTTAGGTGTTTAACCTTTTTATGCAAATATTGGATCACTGTTCTCTTACCGATTTTTTTTTCCACTTTGTGAAAGCCGCTTGTCTTGTTTACTTTACAGTGCTACCTCGTATATATTACCTAACCAAATGAGACAAGTCCTTGGGTACACGGCCCCTATATAGTCAGAGAACATCCTTGAGTACCTTCTTCAATAGGAGGCTCACAACATATCAATCATCCCTAATATTTAAACGTGGACTGTTGATACGTCTGATTGTCCCGTCGTAACTACCCTGGTTCGAGGCTTGTTGGTATGCACAGTTTAAACCCTGGTTCAAGTACAAGTGTAATATTTGTAGCTGCTGTCCCAATTGCAAGCCTCACTGTCGGTCTTTAGATAAGCGTTCGCCCCGGCGAGGAAGGCTTTTGGTTCTGTCCCCGGCCGAGACATACAAGAGTCCATAAAATGGTAGTTGCCACTCCTGCCTAGCGCCCAGCATTTTGGGAGTAGGATGCCTGGTTCACCTGCTGTAAGCATAATGTGACCGTGCGGAATGTCACGTTAGGTGTCTACGGCGGTATGATTCAGTAACATAAGGTTACACTATAAATTCGGCATCAGTTCCGATCTATGACAAGGAGACAACAAGAACATACCACAGCCTCCCAAAACACACACATTAACCACACCTATACAGGGTAGGCCGTCATAACACGTTCTGAACTGGTTATAGGACGTTAAACAATATAGAACATAACCAAATCGTTGTATTCTACCTAGCTTGAGGCTTGTTACCACTGTCGTTGGAGTCCTATTAATATGTCTTACTTTTCGATACGATCATCGTTAGTGGTTTGTTAAAATGTCTGACCTGTTGTAACAACAATCGTTCGTGGTGTTAATATGTCTGACCTGTTGTAACAACCATCGTTCCTGGTTTATTAATATGTCTGACCTGTTGTAACCACCATCGTTCTTGGTTTGTTAATATGTCTGATCTGTTGTAACCACCATCGTTCTTGGTTTGTTTATATGTCTGACCTGTTGTTACCACCATCGTTCTTGGTTTGTTAATATGTCTGACCTTTTGTAACCACCATCGTAGTTGGTTTGTTAATATGTCTGATCTGTTGTAACCACCATCGTAGTTGGTTTGTTAATATGTCTGACCTTTTGTAACCACCATCGTAGTTGGTTTGTTAATATGTCTGACCTTTTGTAACCACCATCGTAGTTGGTTTGTTAATATGTCTGATCTGTTGTAACCACCATCGTAGTTGGTTTGTTAATATGTCTGACCTGTTGTAACCACCATCGTTCGTGGTTTGTTAATATGTCTGATCTGTTGTAACCACCATCGTTCATGGTTTGTTAATATGTCTGACCTGTTGTAACAACCATCGTTCGTGGTTTGTTAATATGTCTGACCTGTTGTAACCACCATCGTTCGTGGTTTGTTAATATGTCTGACCTGTTGTAACCACCATCGTTCGTGGTTTGTTAATATGTCTGATCTGTTGTAACCACCATCGTTCGTGGTTTGTTAATATGTCTGACCTGTTGTAACCACCATCGTTCATGGTTTGTTAATATGTCTGACCTGTTGTAACCACCATCGTTCGTGGTTTGTTTATATGTCTGACCTGTTGTAACCACCATCGTTCGTAGTTTGTTAATATGTCTGACCTGTTGTAACCACCATCGTTCGTGGTTTGTTAATATGTCTGACCTGTTGTAACCACCATCGTTCATGGTTTGTTAATATGTCTGACCTGTTGTAACCACCATCGTTCGTGGTTTGTTTATATGTCTGACCTGTTGTAACCACCATCGTTCGTGGTTTGTTAATATGTCTGACCTGTTGTAACCACCATCGTTCATGGTTTGTTAATATGTCTGACCTGTTGTAACCACCATCGTTCGTGGTTTGTTAATATGTCTGACCTGTTGTAACCACCATCGTTCATGGTTTGTTAATATGTCTGACCTGTTGTAACCACCATCGTTCGTGGTTTGTTAATATGTCTGACCTGTTGTAACCACCATCGTTCATGGTTTGTTAATATGTCTGACCTGTTATAACCACCATCGTAGTTTGTTTGTTAATATGTCTAACCTGTTGTAACCACCATCGTTCGTTGTTTGTTAATATGTCTGACCTGTTGTAACAATCATCGTTCTAGGTTTGTTAATATGTCTGACCTGTTGTAACCACCATCGTTCGTTGTTTGTTAATATGTCTGACCTGTTGTAACAATCATCGTTCTAGGTTTGTTAATATGTCTGACCTGTTGTAACCACCATCGTTCGTGGTTTGTTAATATGTCTGACCTGTTGTAACCACCATCGTTCATGGTTTGTTAATATGTCTGACCTGTTGTAACCACCATCGTTCATGGTTTGTTAATATGTCTGACCTGTTATAACCACAATCGTTCATGGTTTGTTAATATGTCTGACCTGTTATAACCACAATCGTTCATGGTTTGTTAATATGTCTGACCTGTTGTAACCACCATCGTTCGTGGTTTGTTAATATGTCTGACCTGTTGTAACCACCATCGTTCGTGGTTTGTTAATATGTCTGACCTGTTGTAACCACCATCGTTCATGGTTTGTTAATATGTCTGACCTGTTGTAACCACCATCGTTCGTTGTGTGTTAATATGTCTGACCTGTTGTAACCACCATCGTTCGTGGTTTGTTAATATGTCTGACCTGTTATAACCACAATCGTTCATGGTTTGTTAATATGTCTGACCTGTTGTAACCACCATCGTTCGTGGTTTGTTAATATGTCTGACCTGTTGTAACCACCATCGTTCGTGGTTTGTTAATATGTCTGACCTGTTGTAACCACCATCATTGGTGGTTTGTTAATATGTCTGACCTGTTATAACAACCATCGTTCGTGGTTTGTTAATATGTCTGACCTGTTGTAACCACCATCGTTCATGGTTTGTTAATATGTCTGACCTGTTGTAACAACCATCGTTCGTGGTTTGTTAATATGTCTGACCTGTTGTAACAACCATCGTTCTTGGTTTGTTAATATGTCTGACCTGTTGTAACCACCATCGTTCTTGGTTTGTTAATATGTCTGACCTGTTGTAACCACCATCGTTCTTGGTTTGTTAATATGTCTGACCTGTTGTAACCACCATCGTTCGTGGTTTGTTAATATGTCTGACCTGTTGTAACCACCATCGTTCGTGGTGTGTTAATATGTCTGACCTGTTGTAACCACCATCGTTCGTGGTTTGTTAATATGTCTGACCTGTTGTAACCACCATCGTTCATGGTTTGTTAATATGTCTGACCTGTTGTAACCACCATCGTTCGTGGTTTGTTAATATATCTGACCTGTTGTAACCACCATCGTTCGTGGTTTGTTAATATGTCTGATCTGTTGTAACCACCATCGTTCTTGGTTTGTTAATATGTCTGACCTGTTGTAACCACCATCGTTCATGGTTTGTTAATATGTCTGACCTGTTGTAACCACCATCGTTCGTGGTTTGTTTATATGTCTGACCTGTTGTAACAATCATCGTTCGTGGTTTGTTAATATGTCTGACCTATTGTAACCACCATCGTTCGTGGTTTGTTAATATGTCTGACCTGTTGTAACCACCATCGTTCTTGGTTTGTTAATATGTCTGACCTGTTGTAACCACCATCGTTCTTGGTTTGTTAATATGTCTGACCTGTTGTAACCACCATCGTTCTTGGTTTGTTAATATGTCTGACCTGTTGTAACCACCGTCGTAGTTTGTTAATATGTCTGACCTGTTGTAACCACCATCGTTCATGGTTTGTTAATATGTCTGACCTGTTGTAACCACCATCGTTGGTAGTTTGTTAATATGTCTGATCTATTGTAACCACCATCGTTCGTGGTTTGTTTGTTAATATGTCTGACCTGTTGTTACCATCGTTCGTGGTTTGTTTATATGTCTGACCTGTTGTAACCACCATCGTTCATGGTTTGTTAATATGTCTGACCTGTTGTAACCACCATCGTTGGTAGTTTGTTAATATGTCTGACCTATTGTAACCACCATCGTTCGTGGTTTGTTTGTTAATATGTCTGACCTGTTGTTACCATCGTTCGTGGTTTGTTAATATGTCTGACCTATTGTAACCACCATCGTTCGTGGTTTGTTTGTTAATATGTCTGACCTGTTGTTACCATCGTTCGTGGTTTGTTTATATGTCTGACCTGTTGTAACCACCATCGTTCGTGGTTTGTTTATATGTCTGACCTGTTGTAACCACCATCGTTCATGGTTTGTTAATATGTCTGTCCTGTTGTAACCACCATCGTTCGTGGTTTGTTAATATGTCTGACCTGTTGTAACCACCATCGTTCGTGGTTTGTTAATATGTCTGACCTGTTGTAACAACCATCGTTCATGGTTTGTTTATATGTCTGACCTGTTGTAACCACCATCGTTCATGGTTTGTTTATATGTCTGACCTGTTGTAACAACCATCGTTCATGGTTTGTTTATATGTCTGACCTGTTGTAACCACCATCGTTCGTGGTTTGTTTATATGTCTGACCTGTTGTAACCACCATCGTTCGTGGTTTGTTAATATGTCTGACCTGTTGTAACCACCATCGTTCGTGGTTTGTTAATATGTCTGACCTGTTGTAACCACCATCGTTCGTGGTTTGTTAATATGTCTGACCTGTTGTAACAACCATCGTTCATGGTTTGTTAATATGTCTGACCTCTTGTAACCACCATCGTTCGTGGTTTGTTAATATGTCTGACCTGTTGTAACCACCATCGTTCGTGGTTTGTTAATATGTCTGACCTGTTGTAACCACCATCGTTCATGGTTTGTTTATATGTCTGACCTGTTGTAACCACCATCGTTCATGGTTTGTTTATATGTCTGACCTGTTATAACCACCATCGTTCGTGGTTTGTTAATATGTCTGACCTGTTGTAACCACCATCGTTCGTGGTTTGTTAATATGTCTGACCTGTTGTAACAACCATCGTTCATGGTTTGTTAATATGTCTGACCTGTTGTAACCACCATCGTTCGTGGTTTGTTAATATGTCTGACCTGTTGTAACCACCATCGTTCGTGGTTTGTTAATATGTCTGACCTGTTGTAACCACCATCGTTCATGGTTTGTTTATATGTCTGACCTGTTGTAACCACCATCGTTCATGGTTTGTTTATATGTCTGACCTGTTATAACCACCATCGTTCGTGGTTTGTTAATATGTCTGACCTGTTGTAACCACCATCGTTCGTGGTTTGTTAATATGTCTGACCTGTTGTAACAACCATCGTTCATGGTTTGTTAATATGTCTGACCTCTTGTAACCACCATCGTTCGTGGTTTGTTAATATGTCTGACCTGTTGTAACCACCATCGTTCATGGTTTGTTAATATGTCTGACCTGTTGTAACCACCATCGTTCATGGTTTGTTAATATGTCTTACCTGTTGTAACCACCATCGTTCATGGTTTGTTAATATGTCTGACCTCTTGTAACCACCATCGTTCGTGGTTTGTTAATATGTCTGACCTGTTGTAACCACCATCGTTCATGGTTTGTTAATATGTCTGACCTGTTGTAACCAACATCGTAGTTTGTTTGTTAATATGTCTGACCTGTTGTAACCACCATCGTTCGTGGTTTGTTTATATGTCTGACCTGTTGTAACCACCATCGTTCGTGGTTTGTTAATATGTCTTACCTGTTGTAACCACCATCGTTCATGGTTTGTTTATATGTCTGACCTGTTGTAACCACCATCGTTCATGGTTTGTTTATATGTCTGACCTGTTGTAACCACCATCGTTCGTGGTTTGTTAATATGTCTGACCTGTTGTAACCACCATCGTTCGTGGTTTGTTAATATGTCTGACCTGTTGTAACCACCATCGTTCTTGGTTTGTTAATATGTCTGACCTGTTGTAACCACCATCGTTCTTGGTTTGTTAATATGTCTGACCTGTTGTAACCACCATCGTTCGTGGTTTGTTAATATGTCTGACCTGTTATAACCACCATCGTAGTTTGTTTGTTAATATGTCTGACCTGTTGTAACCACCATCGTTCGTTGTTTGTCAATATATCTGACCTGTTGTAACCACCATCGTTCTTGGTTTGTTAATATGTCTGACCTGTTGTAACCACCATCGTTCATGGTTTGTTAATATGTCTGACCTGTTGTAACCACCATCGTAGTTTGTTTGTTAATATGTCTGACCTGTTGTAACCACCATCGTTCGTTGTGTGTCAATATATCTGACCTGTTGTAACCACCATCGTTCGTGGTTTGTTTGTTAATATGTCTGACCTGTTGTAACCACCATCGTTCGTGGTTTGTTAATATGTCTGACCTGTTATAACCACCATCGTAGTTTGTTTGTTAATATGTCTGACCTGTTGTAACCACAATCGTTCTTGGTTTGTTAATATGTCTGTCCTGTTGTAACCACCATCGTTCGTGGTTTGTTAATATGTCTGACCTGTTGTAACCACCATCGTTCGTGGTTTGTTAATATGTCTGACCTGTTGTAACCACCATCGTTCTTGGTTTGTTAATATGTCTGACCTGTTGTAGCCACCATCGTTCATGGTTTGTTAATATGTCTGACCTGTTGTAACAATCATCGTTCGTTGTTTGTTTATATGTCTGACCTGTTGTAACCACCATCGTTCTTGGTTTGTTAATATGTCTGACCTGTTGTAACCACCATCGTTCATGGTTTGTTAATATGTCTGACCTGTTGTAACCACCATCGTTCATGGTTTGTTAATATGTCTGACCTGTTGTAACAATCATCGTTCGTTGTTTGTTTATATGTCTGACCTGTTGTAACCACCATCGTTCTTGGTTTGTTAATATGTCTGACCTGTTGTAACCACCATCGTTCGTGGTTTGTTAATATGTCTGACCTGTTGTAACCACCATCGTTCGTTGTGTGTCAATATATCTGACCTGTTGTAACCACCATCGTTCGTGGTTTGTTAATATGTCTGACCTGTTGTAACTACCATCGTTCTTGGTTTGTTAATATGTCTGACCTGTTGTAACCACCATCGTTCATGGTTTGTTAATATGTCTGACCTGTTGTAACCACCATCGTTCATGGTTTGTTAATATGTCTGACCTGTTGTAACCACCATCGTTCATGGTTTGTTTATATGTCTGACCTGTTGTAACCACCATCGTTGGTAGTTTGTTAATATGTCTGATCTGTTGTAACCACCATCGTTCATGGTGTGTTAATATGTCTGACCTGTTGTAACCACCATCGTAGTTTGTTTGTTAATATGTCTGACCTGTTGTAACCACCATCGTTCATGGTTTGTTAATATGTCTGACCTGTTGTAACAACCATCGTTCATGGTTTGTTAATATGTCTGACCTGTTGTAACCACCATCGTTCATGGTTTGTTAATATGTCTGACCTGTTGTCACCACCATCGTTGGTGGTTTGTTAATATGTCTGACCTTTTGTAACCACCATCGTTCTTGGTTTGTTAATATGTCTGACCTGTTGTAACCACCATCGTTCATGGTTTGTTAATATATCTGACTTGTTGTAACCACCATCGTTCGTGGTTTGTTAATATGTCTGTCCTGTTGTAACCACCATCGTTCGTGGTTTGTTAATATGTCTGACCTGTTGTAACCACCATCGTTTATGGTTTGTTAATATGTCTGACCTGTTGTAACCACCATCGTTCGTGGTTTGTTAATATGTCTGACCTGTTGTAACCACCATCGTTCATGGTTTGTTAATATGTCTGACCTGTTATAACCACCATCGTTCGTGGTTTGTTAATATGTCTGACCTGTTGTAACCACCATCGTTCGTGGTTTGTTAATATGTCTGACCTGTTGTAACCACCATCGTTCTTGGTTTGTTAATATGTCTGACCTGTTATAACCACCATCGTTCTTGGTTTGTTAATATGTTTGACCTGTTGTAACAATCATCGTTCATGGTTTGTTTATATGTCTGACCTGTTGTAACCACCATCGTTACTGGTTTGTTAATATGTCTGATCTGTTGTAACAACCATCGTTGGTAGTTTGTTAATATGTCTAACCTGTTGTAACCACCATCGTTACTGGTTTGTTAATATGTCTGACCTGTTGTAACCACCATCGTTCGTGGTTTGTTAATATGTCTGACCTCTTGTAACCACCATCGTTCTTAGTTTGTTAATATGTCTGACCTGTTGTAACCACCATCGTTCATGGTTTGTTAATATGTCTGACCTGTTGTAACCACCATCGTTCTTGGTTTGTTAATATGTCTGACCTGTTGTAACCACTATCGTTCGTGGTTTGTTAATATGTCTGACCTGTTGTAACCACCATCGTTCTTGGTTTGTTAATATGTCTGACCTGTTGTAACCACCATCGTTACTGGTTTGTTAATATGTCTGACCTGTTGTAACCACCATCGTTGGTAGTTTGTTAATATGTCTGACATGTTGTAACCACCATCGTAGTTTGTTTGTTAATATGTCTGTCCTGTTGTAACCACCATCGTTCTTGGTTTGTTAATATGTCTGACCTGTTGTTACCACCATCGTTCGTGGTTTGTTAATATGTCTGACCTGTTGTAACCACCATCGTTCTAGGTTTGTTGACATGTATGACCTTTCGATACCACTTTTTCTAGCTTGTTACCATGTCTTTCTTTTCGATATCATCATTGTTCGTGGCCTGTTAATATGTCAATTTGTTTTCATTGTTTCCACACTGGTTCTAAGTATAAAGAGGAAATAATGAATGAACGTTTGTTCGATGTTTGTCTTTCACGGTTAGACAATAGTTTATATGTCAGTATTTACGACAACGAAGTTGGCACGTGAACAACTTTCTTCAGCTAAATGACTCATGCTCCTCTGGAGGTGTTGACACTGTGGGGTTACTTTTTATATCAAAATTCTAGCATGTACAAAGCATAATTGTAGAGAACGCGATACAATGGCATACGTACATATACTCTCGCCTACATTGTTAAACATTTTAAGTTGGTATTAAGTGTCAGAGAGTAAAACAATAAGTTAACATTGCTTTTTTTCATAACGGACGGTTTTCTGAAGTTGTATACTCTACAAAAACATAAAACATGAACTTTAATAGATACCCCGAAGTCAAACCAGTACAGACAACAGGATCCCTGCACCTCCTCTAACGCTTTCGCTTTCGTAACAAGTTGAATGGTATAGAACACTACCTTTTGTATTAGTGTCTTTAAGAAAGCTTTGCTTCATAAAATGCATAAAGAGTAATGGCGCGTGCATGAATACTTTACGGCTTTGGCGCTTACCTAGACACTAAAGAGTATTGTTGCTTTATTCCATGCTTTACAGCAATTACGCGTACATATAATACTTTACATCTATGGTGCTTAAATTGATACTTCAAAGCAACACTGCTTATCCTTGACACTATCAAGCAATGGCGCGCACACGGTACTTTATTGATGACCAATTCATTTGACCCTGATGACCGTTACCATATATATCGATTTTTCGATTCCCCTCCCATCACATCTATCGAGGGATTTGCGTCATTTATTCAGAAAAAACGTGTATAAGAACCACCGTGATCCATATATGGCGAAGTGATTATCACATACTGACCTGTCAGAAATGTCATGCCTTAAAGATCGTAAGACACACCTGTTATATCACTATTGTGACGTCATCGATAACAGACGCACCCTGATTCTCTCGGAAGTCCAAATATATCTCCCTCTTCGAGTGTCGCATACACAGCATGGGAAAAGTTGAGTCTATGGTTGTCGTGGAGTGTTCTCAGCAATGTAATTTTACCTGGATGTTAATTAATTAATCCCAAAACCGAATTCCAAAAGCAAACCTAAAAAGTTTAACTAAGTTCCAAAATGGAGTAATAAATTGACATGGAGGTACAATATACCCTTACGTAACATACCTTGTGATATATCTCGTTTGATTAACTCAATGTAGAATTGAAAATCGTGTCAGATACACTATTTGAACCTATAGTCATTTATATGGATGAAACATTTTTTTCCTAGCTCGATGAACACGTGCAATTTCCATCCACAAACTGCATTGATAATAGAACAATATATTCAATAGAGAAGCGCGATACTCCATGGCATTCGTTCATAATCACATTTTCTACAATTTGTTTTGTTTAAGCATCCATGGAATGCCGATATGTTTTACGAAGAATTAAGAAACATAAGATTGTTTTACAAAGAAATCCGCCATGCCGAATATAAATATAAATTATACCAATATATATCGCGATGTGTAAACTAAACCAATAGTGTTGTTTTCATATACAGACAATAATTTTGTAGCAAAGAATCGTCCGTTCTTATCGAATTCCTGCTCGCTACACCCAATAGATTGTCTCTTATTTTAATTACTGATTGATATTTAATCAAAATATATGAAATAAATGTTTGAAATATATAACAATATCTTTATTTCAATGCATGAACAAATAAAAAAGAATACAACATGCCCATGTTAAGAAAGATATAGACTGCTTCACAATCCTGAAAAAAACTTTTTCATTGCAAAATGTTCTTGTATGATATATCCAGCGGATGTGTCAGTGTAGTAACACGATACTGTTATTGCAGCACAGTTTTGTAAATTGATTTGCCTTGTGTAACTCGGAACACTAAATATATAGTAATATTAACCAAGACAAAGAAGCATGCAACATATATCATACAGCGAGGTTTAAATAAATGACAGCAATACCAACAAACTACTCCCTATAAGAGAAAATAATACATACGATCGAATGTCGATACCGATGGTACACTAGTAGTGAACTGTTGTGAATTAAACTGCAGCGTAATTCGAGGAACACGTTAATGAGTGTAGGATGAAATGCACTGAAGATAGTGGGAATAATGGACGATTTCGTTGACCGAATCATTGTTGAATTTAGTAGCATAAAAGCTAAATAGGTATAGGCAGCACCGACTTTCAACCCAGAGTCGCAAGGGATAGGCAATATTTGGATCTCCCCCGGAAATACTTTATTATCATTTAAATTTTATACATGTTTACAATTGTCTTTCTTTAATGGTAGGCTATGAGATAGAAGACACTTAATCTTTCTGATTTTCACCGTATATAACCATACGATTCCTCCCAGCTACCTCTACTTTAATATTTTTTTCTTGGTCCAGGATGCTACCAAATGGGACATGTAAGCAAAAGGTTCAAAACAAAAGGAATTGTTAAGATACATAAAAAGGCCTCTTAGTCAATAATATACTAACTCTTTAACTTTTGTGAAATTTAATGTTTATTCCGCCGTCAAAGATTGAGGAGCCACCAATCTTTGTATCGTTTCCGTCCCGAGACAAACATGAACATTATATTGTATTCTGATTATCATACAGGTAATATATACACCAGAAAGAGACCATTTGTGAAAAATATACTCTATATTGCGCGGGGAAAAATCAATATAAGTTAATTTGATATTACCGATCATATATAAATATATACGAAAACTCAATAATAAAGTTAGCTCTATATGTGACACTAGACGCTATTCTATATTCATTTATAAATATAAAATTTCTGTCAGATAATTTGTCCTTTACTTCTATTTAAATATAACACCTGCCAAACAAAAAAATACATTCGATAACTACGACAAATCCATTTCTTATATATTGTTCTATTCGGTAAAGTCAATAAATATCACAAGATATACCGACATTATCAATATGTAATGTTCATGTTCGTTCTTGTTCGTAGACCCTACTCTCGTGCGCCTCAACCTGCGATATTTCTCTTTCCAATCAAACCATTGGCAATCTGTCCAAATGGCCTTTTCGCTAGCAAAGCTTGGAGACTTCTTCGTCGAAAAGGACTTGGCGCTCTTTTCCCAATGAGACCACTTGCCAGGTTATCGATATAACGCTTGTTGACGTCTGTACCTTCGCCTTCATAGCCGTCATCGTTACCCGATCTTTTACCGATGATGCCACTTGCAAGAGAGTCGATATACCGCTTTTCCTCGTGCGTCTGTCCATTGTCTTCACGTTTTCCGATCAAGTCGCTGGCAATATCATCAACATAGCGTTTCCCAATTAAGCCATTCGCTATACCACCAATATAACGTTTTCCAATTAAGCCGTTCGCAATACTGCCCATGTAACGTTTTCCAATTAAGCCGTTTGCTATGCTGCCCATATAACGTTTCCCGATTAAACCGTTTGCTATGCTGCCCATGTAGCGTTTTCCTATTAAGCCGTTCGCTATACCACCAATGTAACGTTTCCCGATTAAGCCGTTCGCAATACCGCCTATATATCTTTTTCCGATCAGTCCGTTTGCGATATCACCAATGTAGCGTTTCCCAATCAGGCCACTAGCTAAGTCGTCAATGTAGCGTTTCCCAATCAGGCCACTAGCTAAGTCGTCAATGTAGCGTTTCCCGACAAGACCATTAGCTAGGGGATCCATCATGCGTTTGTCGACTATATCATCGCTTTCAAGAGAATCAAGAGGTGTTTTCTCCATAAGGCTGTTTGCAATGCTGTCCAGTTTTCTCTCGTCCTCTCGGGTAAGGCCATCCACATCGTTAGACCCATTATGCGTGCCACTAAAACACAATGGAAGGAAGACAATCAGCCTTAATTCTCAAACGACGCCGTAACAAGCTTAATATTGTATACTATGTATGAAATTAAAAATACTCCCTTTCAATGATATTGCTACCAGGATTTTTAAACGAAATAATCACTCAAAAACGAAAACTAAATCTACTATGCTATTTGATCATGATAATGATAACATTAGATACACCATTCCAGATACAAAACAGACGTTATATACTTTGATTGAAATGCGTCTATGAAATAGACGGAACGTTTATCAACGTTAATAACAATACATTACTTTATATTGTATAGGCTGTCATCTAGGAGAAAATGCGACAGGTATTGCTTAATCTCTATTAAAGGTGATAGATGTGAAGCTCCAAAAAATATATTCCATATCATCTTATATATCAAATATATCAAACATGATCAAACGTTAAATAAAATAAGAACATATCGTTATCATATTGGCAACCCCTATTAAACACAATACACGTGTACAAATCAAAACTGAAATTGAAGATTAACTTTGACATTGTTACACTATATTTATTGATATATCAATTAATCATGAATTGTATATAATTATAATCACGTCCCATAGTTTACAGTTTGGTATTTTGATCGCTGATAATCTGTTGCTTTAAATGCTTATATTAAAATGATAATGCATCGACTTACAACATAGTACTGTTGAACGATATTTAAGGCATACAATGCATCTATGTTATATATCTCGATTTATGTTCAGAAACTTAGAAAATAAACATCAAATAAAAACTACATCAAATATATTCGCAATCAACTGTACAATAAAAACCTGTATTGATGCGATCGTATACTTAAGTTAGGTATTGATAAATATTCTTTATGCAGTAAACCAGGTTATCTGTTAAAAGTGAAGACTTACCATGATCCGTGTGATACACACAACGTCAAGAGTATGCATTTGCTAAAGACGGAGAGTAGGGAAACCATATTCGATTTCACGTATGAAGCTGTCATTTACCTGCAAATCGAAAAAGTAAGACGTGCGTTAAGCAAGAACTTTATATATACACACATATCTTCTAGGATGAACGATTTCACAGGATTACCAGAAATGGTTCTCATTGGTTGAAAAATACTTGAAGTGCTAACCACTCGAATCTACAGTGACGTTTCTTCTACGCACGCAATGAACAAGTGAGGAGTGGACATCATACAGTAGGCCACGTGCGCAGCTAATTTTAAACAATTACGAAGCAGGTTTTTACATTTACATTTGTTTTAAATTTCGGGTTTTACAAATTGGTTTTTTTTTATATCTATATACTAAGTATTAATGAACTCCCGCGGGCTATGATACTGTTATAATCGAACAGTCTCATTAGAGAAGTTAGTTATCGACTTAATGTAGAATTAGGATACAAACGTATTTACGAAAATTTCCGCAAGAAGTGAAATGGAAAATGAAACTCAGGTCAGGTCAGAGACAATTACTGTTCGGTCACAGCAAAGTCGAAGGTCAATTGAGTGCTACATTTTCAATAATTTTTCTCTGGGCGATAAATTTTATTTTACTTAAAATAAAGACATGAAACTTAACTTGTGGTGTACCTTGATCACCCTTCAGAGGCAAAAAAATGTCTTTCAAACATCCAATTGTGTATGTCAAGGTGATGTCATTGGTCCTTGACTTTTAAACTAGTAAAGAGGAGACAAACTCCTTAGTCCAAACAGTTATCTAGTTAGAAATAATTTTACATGGTACATGGTAATATAAAGAAGTATGTCACTGAGTGAGTTAGGGGTGAGTCATTTTGAGAAACTGTACTTTGTGAATATTGAAAATTTCTACTACTTCTATGGTCAGTAGCAGAGCTGCCTGACCTTTACAATAGAGCAATAACTTGTTACGGTGTCTTTACCAATATAATGAAAGAATTTCAAACAAAGTCTACATAAAATAAAATATAATCAGTTCTGCTGATTTTTCAGCTTGTGTCCCGGACCCAGACCGGTTCTCAGTCATCATCGCATCATCCACGCAACTCAGAAAACTTAATAAGAAGTCTGATGTGTTATACCAGGCTGACGGTGGATTCTGCCAGTTCCACATAGAGGAGCACTCGCGGGACCTACTATACGATAGGTGCAGCAGTGGCACATAGAGGTCAGAGTGGCTTGCTGGAAACAGGCTGCGGCTCCAGCGGTGTATGTCATCATCAGATGATATAGGGTTTGGAACGCCCTTATTTGGTTAAGCGAAACCATGGACTAGTCAAACGACCAAGTTTCGTCATTGGGTCGTATCCTATGATGGCCATAGGGAGGAGACAACATTTGTGAAGGCCAGGAGACAACATTTGTTAGGCCAGGAGAAGTTTTCTGAGACATTTATATATATGCAGTGTAAATACCAGTTGAGTGAGTGAAAGAGTTGTGTGTGTAATGGGTAGAGTGTATATTGTGTATATTTGTAGTAAATAAATTGTAAATATTGTAAGTGATCATCTCCCTTGTTTTTTTTGAGATTCACCACCGCTCTCCTACACTACAACACTCATATGAAAGTTACCTGAAAACAGATGCGATGTGTGTGGGCACAGCAGGCTAAGTGCATACTGGCCGCCTCAGACAAATGATCTGCAGTATACTATTTGGCTTGTTTTGCCCTATAGCCAGTCCTGAACTCAACCAAGGCAGTTGGACGTTACTGTCAGAAAAGTATCCCCTTCCCGGACCACCTACACATTACAGACTTCTTCGGCTTGTCTTATAATAGGCAAAAATATTTCTTAACAAAATATATTGTTCTTTTGCGTATTCAGGCACAAAAGAGAATATATATTTGACATAATAGGCATTATAAAATTGCATCACTGTGACCTACATTTTTGAGGTATGTGTTATTTTTTCAATTGCTTTCTGTATCAGCAAATCGATGCATCACAATTATGAAGAAAGACTTAAAATACCATTGAGTTTCGTCAAAAGTAGGCCGATCGTGAAACTTGACATAATCAGCATTTATAAAATTTGGTCACTGCGACCTACATTTTTGGGGTATGTGCTTTTTTCAATTGCTTTTTTTCTCAGCAAATCGATCCATCATAATTATGATGAAAGACTTTAAATATCATTGCGTTTTGTCAAAATATGCCAATCGTGAAACTGACAATCCACTCCCCCCCCCCCCCCCCCCCCCCCCCTCCCCATAACTCACCTTAACTTCTTGACCCCTAACCTCAAGGTATCTATACACAAAACATAATAATAAAAAAATAGCAACCAGAGGGCCTAAATTGGCATTCCTTTCACTTGCCCTTTACATAGTTTATTCCTACGTAAGTAAATCAATCTTTTCTCTGATGAGTAAAATTAATCTTCTAACTGATTATTACATGAATATTTTCACTGATTAGTATAATAATCTTTTCACTAACTACTAACAGTAACCTTTCCACTGATTAGTAAAATCAATATTTTTACTGATTAGTAAATGAATCTTTTCACTGATTAGTAAATGAATCTTTTCACTGATTATTAAAAGTAATTTTTTCACTGATTAGTAAAAGTAATCTTTTCACTGATTAGTAAATGAATCTTTTCACTGATTAGTAAATGAATCTTTTCACTGATTAAATAAAAAAGAAAAAGTAATCTTTTCACTGATTAGTAAAAGTAATTTTTTCACTGTTTAGTAAAATTAAAATTTGAAAAACAAACATTTATGATTCATCACTGGGGTCCCTTAATGTAACTCTTTAAAAAAGGATATATTGTGTAATTTCTAATCGTATGTTTATGATGTAGATTATATTTAAGTTATGTATAAGCCACCGAATTTTATATGTTTCATCGCTAAATTCTTTTTACAAATTATACATGGTCAATTTTGTTTTGTTTTTGCATTTTTCCTTGCATGCTATTGGAAATGCTTTGAACAACTCAATTATTTCACTGAAGCGTAGTAAACGATAGAGAATGATCACTGTAAGGATGTGGACCGATCATTTCCACACTCCATATAACTTGTTACATTGGCTGACATGATTTAATTGTTCGCGGATATACCGCCATATTGACCGCCTAAGTGAGAAAGGAATGTCTGTGGTGATTGATGTAGGATTAAGGTACAGATACAATGTGTATGATTTACAAGGATCTTCCTCAAGGGTCGTAATATTAATACAGATTTCTGTTCAGTTGGCAATCATTCTAGGGCTACAGCTAACATATCCAATGCCAGTATCTTTATACAATGCCGATAAGTATCTGACCACAGTTTGTTATAAAGGCATTAGGCACTAGGACACTTCCATCTATCGTACAGGGGAAGATATATAAAAAAAAAGTTCTCCGATACGAATGGCTGCTACATGATAATACCCGGTATTATAACGATCTGTAATTACCTGGCGATGCATCATTTTCTTCATAGAAACCGATCTATATCATATCAGGATGGAAGTACGTGAAAATAAATGTGACTAACTATTGCGTTTTCCTTTATATGATGATTGGATTTTGTTTATGCAAGTTATCATCAATAGTATTATTTGAAGGACCCAAATGGCATTCATCGCCCTGGAGTTTTACGTTAAGACTACTGAGCGAGAAATTATCAGTAATAGTTTTGCGAACAAACAAACATACAGACAGTATTATTACTACTTCAGACAGCATCCTTGATTCTACAGACAATGACATTGTTACTACAGACGGCAGCATTAGTATTTATACTACTACACTTTAGGGTAACAGCATGTGTCGATGAATGGTGATATTACATGTTAAACACCAATAATTTTAACACGTTTTCGTCGTAAAAGTATTGTTTATACACGTCTACTCTTTAATTTTCCCCAGTTTTTGTCCCCGGTGGTTTTTTTTTTTACATTCTTGGAATATTAAATGAAGGGATCTTTATCTTAAACCGAAAAACACAACTTGGAAAATAAGTTTATTTTAATCAAGATGATTACATCGCACGTAAATTATAGCGTTCTTTATCAGATCAGATGTTGGCTTCTTTGTTCGACGTTAAATACACAGCTTGCCACCAATTGGCTATTTATACACCCACACAAACGAATCCGTTTCCTAGAAAGCAGTAGTTAACACCCGGTTACAGATTCATTATACAACATGAATGAGTGTTTTACAAATTACATGGTTCCCGCGAGGGAAGTTCTATACGAATTGGAGATGAAATCAAAAACAGACGACACATCGTATTTTCTCACTTTAATCAGGTTTTGGTTTCATTTTCATGACAAAATAACCCGAAAGAATCTTTAATCCTTTGAAATATATGCCCATGTGCTGTCAGTTGTAATCGTATGTGCCGAACACGTTAAGTTTGCTTCCACTTGAGACCTCGAGGATTCCCAGGGGCCTGGCAGTATTACTCTGCCCGCGTCTATCGAACACTGCCGAAATTACTCCGCCTGTCTGCTGACAGAAACACGAGGCCTGCCACTGCAGACACAACGGATTGATGACCGAAACGTAACTTATCTTGTCTTTTCAATTTATTATCCAACTAACGACCGGACTCTGCCAATAACTGACAGCCCTTAGTATTGTTAAGTTTATTGAAATATATAAGTAGTGCGGAGGCACTTCCTTAAGAGTATACAAGGAGCAGTACAGTGTACTACACAAAGGCTACACAACGATTGGTTGTTGTATATTGTATTTCCTTCACTCGAGTTGGTTATTATTTCAAGTTACAAAATACAGGAGCTTTATTTAGTAACTTTTTAACTTTGGAAAAATACCTAACGGAGAGAGAAAGAACAAATATATACAACTATTCGTTGTGCAACCTGTGTGTTGTACATTATAGTATTCCATGTTCCATTTACATCAACCATGAGTTTGCTTGACCTGTTTTACCACAATCGAAAAGTTATTTTGTGAGAAACTGGCCGGTCTTGTGTCAACGTGTATGCTTTTCACAATATCAAGTGGGTGGAAGGAAATAACCGAAAGTAAAATGCCGCTAATTACTATGCAAACTTGACAATAACGGCCGTTGAAGCAGCCTTAAAGTGCTAGTCAATCCAAACACATTGAACTACATGATTTAAAAAATAGTCATGATCATGTTATTCCATGTGTTGTGTAAACTGTTTGTCACAATAGTTGTAATTGTTATATCCTGCCTTGAGAATTGAATAACACCAAAGTAGTGTGGTAGAAAATTATATATATGTATATATTTGTCATTGTCTTTCTACTACACAAAGATCAGTACAACGCAATTCAGTATTGGATATAGAATACAAGCAAATAAACTATAGCTTTCAGTTTTGATTTCTTAACAATTATCCAAGCCAACTGAAGCCAACAATCGAAATTGTTAGTAGAAAAAAATGTAGCATACTCCTGTCAAATTATGATATACATACTGTAAAAACCACAATTTATGTCAATTAAATTTACTCAATACATACATATCATTTTTCCAACTGTTCATGTCTGTTAGAACAGATAAGTTGGTTCAATACACTGCCAAGAGAACAAAGGAACGTTACTGGAATTTTACATCTGTAGATTAATCACGTGCGCTGTACGTGACCAGGACATCCAATTACACGTCTCGCGTGTCCTTGTTCCATGGTTATCGTGGTTTAGGGTGGTGTTGGCTTGTCCTGATTAGTACGGTGGTAATCGTGAACAGGGCTTATCAATCCCGTGATAGAGTGTTAATCAGAGTAGTCGGAAGAATTGGAGGTTTATTCCACAATCCTAACGATCATTGGTAGGTAGATGTGGAATCAACGACAAATCTAGTACTAATGAAAATCAGCAATTTGTTATAGGTCCTTAAGTAACCTTACAGAGATGTTCGAGAATACATGTATTTTTTTCATTATATTTACATCTGTCAGGCTAATCAATAAATCATCAAGCGATTGCTGCATAAACGATGATGCCGGTCATGTAGGGTGTCTTTTTAGATGCCAAGTTTGGCATGAATTTTGTAACCGATATAGCATAAACCAGGAAAACCTCTCAATACCTCACCATGTACCTATTTAGTCCTTCTAGGACTTGTCAGCGATGACATTGGCCTTAATCCTCAATTTCAGAAAAGGATAAAAATATATAAATAAAAATGATCTACACAGATATCAAGCTATATAGCTACATATTAAATATAGAAGTGGGGATCAATCCATTTGTTAGAAGATACAGCTGTATAGGGAGAACCTAAGCTATTTCTATTTTATTCCTGGAATATTGGGTACTAAATGATGTATTTAAAGTGTGTGGCGGGACAAGGGATTGATTTTGAAAAAAATTCTGAGAATAGGAATCAGTATAGAAAAGGGAACAGAGAAGTATGAAAACGATCAAAAGAGCGGCCTATTCTTATCACACTCGAATCTTGACAAAATAATCAAAACAATCTCAGAAACACCAAATTACTTAAACATCTACCAAATAATTTTATCGCCCAGCTAAGGTATCAATATACAAAAATTGAAAGCGAACATGAAAAGGTGCTGAAAGGAGACAGGATTAGGAAAAGAAGTACACAAACAGGAGACTCTGTAGATATATCGAGTCCGTTGGCTGTCCTGGAGCAGAAATGTTGTCTGTCAAATATAATTTAAAATCTAGATGTCTGATAACAAAGTTATATCAGCTATTGGTTAGTTTCCTTATTATACCTCAAATATGGATATGGAGGCAAGTTATGCCTTCGTCAATCTACTAACCTTGTATATATTACTTGGTATATGTAACTTCCCTATTTGTTTAAAACATTAGAGAATACAGAAATTATTAACAAAAAAGTCTTACTGTACATCTAATTCGAAATCTACAAAGACAAATCTACAAAATTACAAGAATGAATCCATGTATTCCAGATGAGTAAGCGTCTTCTGCTTCATCGACGACTTTCAGATATGGTTGACAAAGGAATCATCTTATTAGCGAGAACAAAAAATATTATTGTATCTCACATTGATATGATACTCATTCGTTATGGGTTTATATATTTATACATCCAAATTTTCCTATAGACTCTAGAATTTTGTCTGCACAGGCTATCTTTTATTGAAATCGTAATAATGGCAGCATTTGTTTTAATATCGAATAAAGTATGACATGTCAACACGTATGTATGAAAGGCGAGAATGTTACTCCAAACACTATTTTATAAGTTATTCTCAGATTGAAACAAACAGCGAAAGTACCGTCTTATAAAAGCTTCTTGGAATTTTCAGAAAAAGCATACCATTGATGAAAGCAATATTGCCATCCTTTCACATTTTTCCGCAGCGCTTGTGGACTACTAAAAGTGTATCTCGTTACGCTGTATTGTTTAATGTTGTTTGTCTGTCGACAGATTTGGGTGAAGTTCGAGTTCTTTTTCTCGTTAAAGGTGGTCGGATCGTTCATATACACATTAAAAGTTGTACAATTGTGTGTCACTGTTTCATCAATATTGAATGGCAACTGTAAAACAATAATTAGTAATATTTCTTATCATACCGACAATACTTTATTTGTCATCATCAACATTCGGAGGATAGTGTATCTATAATTACCCATTCAGTACTACCGCACATATCAATTTAATTATCTTCATAACCACAAGCAGTTCGAATATCTTTGACGAGTTTTGGATAATATACGAATTCGTTTTTCTCAAATTTTCTTTAATATTATTAAACAACAGTATTAGGGCTCTTGGATGTTCTGTCTGTTTTTGTCAAACACTTCCAAGAATTTTCTGATATTATTTTGAAATGTTTACTCCTCTATATAGAGTGAGATACTAGCCAATATCAGGTTTAACATGCTTGTTTGATGACATCGCAAGATACTGCTGCAGTCCATTCATCCTGTCGCAGACAACGAGTAATACACGCGAGGATTCACTGGTCTATATTAGACTGTCAATAATAAAACACATGATTTACATAATTTAGTGGCATGTTACATCACAATATAGCGTGCAGTATCACAAATCATCTAAAACAGAGCGTAAGTTAGTGTCCAACATGCCACGGATCGGTATTCATGTAAAGCTATCTAGCCTCAGTCTTAAAATATTTCAGAGTTAAAAACGAACACACGATGAACAGAAACATTTTATTGGGGATGGTCCGGTCTAGTCGGACGATCTTCCGATTCCATGTGTAGATTTTTGTCCAGATCCGGATTAAATGTGGCCGCTGAAAATAATTTAATGACGTCTGCTAGTGATATCAAATAAGTAGAAGGTCGTTTATTTATGTAGATTAATTGTTTCTGTAAATATAGATGACGTGTTTCTGTGTCGTAGTTTCATCCCCCACGGTCTGTAATAGTACGTATCAAAACTATTTTCACCATTACAGAGTCTCACATTGCGTTAACAAAACTCCCCTGAAATCGTAGGTACATGTAAACAGTGAACGTTGCTTTGTCGTCATGATTTGTTTTGTTTCTTTTTGTTTGTTTGTATTCAGTTTAGCTCTCCTTGAAGAGATATTCTCGATGGGGACATTCATTATTCGATATTGAACTGCCTAATTAATATAGAAACATGATTTTCATTTGAGTGTCATCTACATACAGATACTATTGATAACATCAATAAAAACGAGACATATTTAAGAGTAGGTATAACCTGAGTACCGGGGACGATAGAATAATATTTTGGAATCACAACTTTAATGGCGACTATCTGTGACTTGGAGTCGTTTGGAATTGCATAGGAAAATTATTCTTCTTTCCCTGTATTTAATGAATAGTTTGCACCTCCTATCTTTCATGTCCAATTCTAAATATCCTTGATACAAAAGCGATATCAATTTAAATTCTGTTTTGAATAATTAAACTGAATACTTAGAAACATCTTTATCCTAGAAAGTTTGCTTTCATTATTAGGAAGCTTTATGCTGATTGATTATAATTGACTCGACATATCAGAAACTTGAAAGAGTTCTTGTGACAAAAAAAGTAATCCTCTATAATCTTAAGGCTGGGCCAATGCTGCAACGACTCGCATATAATAATACTTAATGTGGAAATATACATTAATTTGTCAGCTAAGAAGCTTGATTTCACCCGCAATGAAAATAAAAATCGTTACACGTAATAAGCATTAAGCATTGCGTGGAACGTCTAGCAATGTTGTTGATTCTGGTTCTGATTCTGTTTCGTCACCAGCAAAACTCAATTATGATACAGATAGGATTGACTATCCATTTTATGATACTACCTGCGTCTGAAAGTGACCATGAATGTCTAATGATTGAATGTGATCTTGGCAGTATAGTTTTAAAGGTTTGGACAAATTCATGTCGTAAGATTTGCGTAGTTGTTTGCTATGTAGAGCATTAAATCATTTTTTTAATCATATTGTTGTGTTCGAATCTTCTAGAAAGTGTGAGAAAAACTCTGGAGTCTTACCAAAGCCTCTCTCGGAATAAATCTTTCACTTCAAAGTACATATGATCTAATCAATATCACTGTTAAACTCCAAAAACATCATCAATAGTATGGAACACTGTCTCTTGTTCAAGTTTTGACAACTTGGATGGAAGTAAATCAACGCATGGAACACCTCGGAGGATAGCTTAGAATTTTAATAGAGGACCTAGAGGTTTGCCAAATAGACCAACCTTACAGAACAGCAGGGTCAACCGACACCATAGATATCCATGTCAATCAACATACTCTTGTATCCAATAGGCAAACCCCATTCAGTAGAACGTATTTTTTTCAGTTGTTTCATGCCTTAACAGCCAACAGTCAAAATCATTGCCCCAAGGTTTTGAGGACCAACCTGAAGAACCGTTTCCGGAGATCGGGTTGGTCCCGACATCAAGGGAAATAACTTTGATTATTGATTGTTATTAAAGACATGGCAATGACTGTTTTGTTACCTGAATAACCCCAAATAATCAAATATAGGCCATTTACAGAAGACCCTCGTCTGATATATTCTCAAGTCGTCTTGAGGCGGGCACACTTTTACCTTGGTAATCGCTATCAGACAGACTCTTTACCATAGTCAATTGAATGCTTGTTAACCGGTCAGCATTTTAACTGATGACAGGCTTGTTACAGAAGCAGTGAAAATCTGAAAATAAAAGATTTTCGGTAAAAATGTTTTGTGTTTGTGACTAATCGGAGTGAACCTTTGTATTCACCTCATTAAGCCTTGCCGATTTGTCCAATCATGAAGAAGATAGATAAATTGGTTAATCGCTATATTTCTGAAATATTCAGACTAGCTTTTTACAAAATACGTAATTGATGTTAATTCATGCACAGACTCTCAAATAATACCAGAAAACGCTTAAATTGCGTTTATCAGTCCTTTCAACATGGCGTCGTCAATTTGACGGTGGTTAACGTCACAAAGAGACGACGTAATGAATTAAAAGTATGTTACGTGAGACCCGCTCTTTGTGACAATTTTCGATGTTTTTTTTTAATCATGAAAATTTCCCATCGAATTTAGTATATATTTCACTCGTGAAAATATCGATATTCTTTCATACTTTGAAATATAGTTATATTCAACAGTTAACCATTCAATATCCTCTATATATCATCTCTTATGGCAGATTTTGGCAACTCGTCACACATTCTCAGAGGGAACTGTAGATCATAAGCGCCGGCTCTGTGTATATCAGAACTTTAACTTGATGCTATGAAACTTGGTATACGTGTAACAGAGTTACTACACACAAAATAAGTCACCGGTACCTTTACTCTGACCCAGACCTAAGCCTCACGAAAAAGTACACAGTAATAACAAACCAATGTTGTTATCAAGTGTTTGACTGTTGTTTACATTGGAAAACATTAATTAACGGAATCACCTTAGAGATAATAAATTGCCTTTGTACGTGTTGTGAAATTATCCATAATATAGGAGATAAGGCGGTCATTATAATTAATGTTTATTGACATAAAGTGTTTGACATTCGATTCAAATGTCGTAATAACTTCTTAGAATATAAATACATTGTGAAGTAAAAGTAGACGAGCATTGCATTGATTATTTCGCAATGGTTACATTTGGGAAAGAAAATCTAATTTTATCATTGAAGTTTGAAGATAAATTCCAGTTATTTTAGTATGAAAATTGAGCATTGATCTATTTAGATAATCTCGTAACGTCAAAACTGTGTTAAGCGATAAATGTCTCCGGAATTGGACATCTTTAGAAACCCATAGTAATTACCTAACGCGTCATCTTAGGTGTTTACATAATTATTTTGTAAGGGTGACAATAAATCGAACAGCTTTGAAGTTAAAATACAATTATAGGAATTTTATACATTGTAGCATAATCTGTTGAGAAGGTATCGATTATTTGTTTTTCCATACGAGGGAATGACGTAAAATGTCAGAGAAGAGAGATAAGACTCATGTTGAAGACATTAAAGAGACGATTTATAGATATGCTTCTTTGGAATATCATCATCAACGATTACATGTTATAGATTAATTGGATGCACGTCCAATTATGGAGGTTAATACAAAATTATCTTATCTTTTTTACGAGTTATTCATCATGATGGATAGCTCATTGAATTTAGTATAACACAAAAGCGGATGTATTCCTTGCATAAGCCCTCTCAACGAACGGTGCGAATACAATGAACATTTAAATAACAGACCTGGCTTTATAAAACCTATCTGTAGTCAGGTCATTATTCATATAAAATAAAAATATTAAACATTTAAATAACAGACATGGCTTTATAAAACCTATCTATAGTCAGGTCATTATTCATATAAAATAAAGATAATAAACATTTAAATAACAGACATGGCTTTATAAAACCTATCTATAGTCAGGTCATTATTCATATAAAATAAAGATAATAAACATTTAAATAACAGACCTGGCTTTATAAACCTATCTGTAGTCAGGTCATTATTCTATAAAAACTCATCTTAAAAGTTATCCATGGTCATAATTGTTGCTTTGATAGGATTGTTTTTGACAATGATAGTGTTTTTTAAGATTTTTCCAAGTTTAATGAGGATACAAAGTGTCCTTATTCGGTGTTGATCTGTGTGGTACCTACCAGCAACTCTTAGATCTATTTAACATGATAGGACATGAAAGGAGATGTATGGTCGACAACATGACGACAGTTGATACAAAAAAATGTACAAAACTAGAACCATATATTAGCACCAATCAAAGTGAGAGTTTGATATTATCAACCAAAAATGAATAAGACTGCAGCATACGGCTGTTGTGTCTGTTAGCGTTGCTAAGGGCCTAATGTATTCATGACAGGGGTCGACCAAAAACCAAAACCTCAAATAGAAAAAATAACCAAGAAATGCCAAACACAGGGTGGGGAAGTGCAAGATACACATTATATTTTACAGTTACATTTCATATACAGTAGAACTAAAAGTACACAATACAGCTGTGTATTTATTCTAACAGGTTCACATGCAAAACGATAAACGAAAAATATCTGTATACCCCATCAATCAATAGCTATAGTCAACAAAAAAAATACGTTTTAAAATATAGCTGTTTTTATAGTTAATCATTGATCAGTAAAGCATTCAACCACATGGCGTTATACATGTGTGTATTTAATATAAATACAATGTATACAATCAAGTAGTCCACTTAAAAGCGAGAACCACAAGTTCATTATACAACATCAACCGATTCAGAATCACTCCCATTCCAATCATGGGGATAGTTTCGTTCTCTTGTTAGGAGAGCTCTCTTTTCCAATAAAGCCAAACGGAGCTACACGGCGTTAGACCTATACTGGAGCCTATTTAGTGAAGCATACAATGAATTATACCGAGGATAAAGTCATCAGATTGATTTAACCACAAGTCAATGACTTTTTTGTTTGTGACAAGCTCTTCTAACAGACTATTAACATACCCACGGCAACAACTGTGTTGGACTCCGTCGACTAATTATTCTGTTTTGATGCAAATCTACTTATTTTTGAAATTCATTTATTCCAGAACAGGTAACAATGACTTTTCAATAGTTAATATTTACTTGTGATTATGATGTTTTTTATTTAAAACTGTCGAAATGTATTGACCTTGTTGATCCGGATATTCAATTAAAAATGTAAAATGAAAGACTTGGAGGCTTCTAAACTGTTTAGCTCGATCTTTACTTACAACATAACTAGTATGGACAGCTCACGACTAAAATTTATAAGTATGGTAACTACAGTTCAATGTTCCAATTGTTACTTTTCGATAGTAATATCTCTGAATCATACATTTTCAGGACAAATTTCAACCGCTGACTGATAATACACAGAGTAAGGAGAGATACAGGTGGATTATCGGAAAACTGTATGGTCGACATCGTGAACTCAGATGGAATGTGTGTATCGCCGATAAAGAAGACATTCACCATTCGCCTTGAACTTTTTCAGAAGTCACCATGGAAATCGATGTTGTGTTCATATTTACCCTTTTTAGTGTTCATACAAAATATTGCTGTCTTGTCTAATTTCTTTAAAAACCATTTTGGTACCGAATTCCGTAAACATCTACCACTTCTATAGCCCCTTGTGTGTAGTATATCTATGTAAATATAATCTAATACGGAAAATGTTCAGTCTTTTAAATGCCATCGAGAATGAAACGATTCCAGGTATTGTGCTTGTGAGGTTATGGACAATGTTATAACAATATAAAGCTATTTACTGGAGCCGGTGAGATGTAACTTAATTTAATTGGGTGTTTTATCCTCCGTGGTTTTCTCGGTGTAGCCATATAAGATACTAACTACTAGCTAGCCGTCTGTAGACCAGTCGGAATGAGGGAAGCTGTTGGAGCCATTGGTATTTCCTCCGTGGGAAGTATGTTTATGTCTCACGAATATTTCTCAAGTAAATCCCATTCTTTAAAATTCCATGATCTATTGATGAAATCAAGGACATTCCACTGGATTTTACTTTTTCATAGCATTTCAGCTCTGTTGTTATGTTTTTGATAGAAGCCTTGAAATATATAAGTATTAACGAACTAAAACAATATTGGGGGTCATAACACGGTCTATACTGTTGGCGTGAGGATGAGGATTATAACTAGGTCGATACTGTTGTCGTGAGGATGGGGGATCATAACTAGGTCTATACTGTTGGTGTGAGGATAGGGATCATAACTAGGTCTATACTGTTGGTGTGAGGATGGGGGGTCATAACTAGGTCTATACTGTTGGTGTGAGGATGGGGATCATAACTAGGTATATATTGTTGGTATGAGGATGGGGGGTCATAACTAGGTATATATTGTTGGTATGAGGATGGGGGGTCATAACTAGGTCTATACTGTTGGTGTGAGGATGGGGGATCATAACTAGGTATATACTGTTGGTGTGAGGATGGGGGATCATAACTAGGTCTATACTGTTGGTGTGAGGATGGGGGATCATAACTAGGTATATACTGTTGGTGTGAGGATGGGGGATCATAACTAGGTCTATACTGTTGGTGTGAGGATGAGGATCATAACTAGGTCTATACTGTTGGTGTGAGGATGGGGGTCATAACTAGGTCTATACTGTTGGTGTGAGGATGGGGGATCATAACTAGGTCTATACTGTTGGTGTGAGGATGGGGGATCATAACTAGGTATATACTGTTGATGTGAGGATGTGGGATCATAACTAGGTATATACTGTTGGTGTGAGGATGGGGATCATAACTAGGTATATACTGTTGGTGTGAGGATGGGGATCATAACTAGGTATATACTGTTGGTGTGAGGATGGGGGGGGTCATAACTAGGTATATACTGTTGGTGTGAGGATGGGGGATCATAAGTAGGTATATACTGTTGGTGTGAGGATGGAGGATCATAACGAGGTATATACTGTTGGTGTGAGGATGGGGGATCATAACTAGGTATATACTGTTGGTGTGAGGATGGGGGATCATAACTAGGTCTATACTGTTGGTGTGAGGATGGGGGATCATAACTAGGTATATACTGTTGGTGTGAGGATGGGGGGTCATAACTAGGTATATACTGTTGGTGTGAGGATGGGGGATCATAGCTAGGTCTATACTGTTGGTGTGAGGATGGGGGATCATAACTAGGTATATACTGTTGGCGTGAGGATGGGGGTCATAACTAGGTATATACTGTTGGTGTGAGGATGGGGGATCATAACTAGGTATATACTGTTGGCGTGAGGATGGGGGTCATAACTACGTATATACTGTTGGTGTGAGGATGGGGGGTCATAACTAGGTATATACTGTTGGTGTGAGGATGGGGGATCATAACTAGGTATATACTGTTGGTGTGAGGATGGGGGATCATAACTAGGTCTATACTGTTGGTGTGAGGATGGGGGATCATAACTAGGTCTATACTGTTGGTGTGAGGATGGGGGATCATAACTAGGTATATACTGTTGGTGTGAGGATGGGGGATCATAACTATGTATATACTGTTGATGTGAGGATGAGGGATCATAACTAGGTATATACTGTTGGCGTCACATTGTAAGTTTCTAGGTGGAGGCCGTTAATATTATGTAGTAAGTGGCCTTTAGGGATACTCCGAAATCATACCTGTACGGAAAGCTTTTCTAGAATTAAAAAAAAGCAAACAAACAACATGACATAAATACATACAAACTATCGAAATAATAATTCTTACTCAAAAGAAGAGTAACAAGCTAAAGCAATACGGATCCCCAACCGGCCGCAGCTAAAAATAGCAACAGTGACCTTGACCTTGACAAAAACCCTGAACTTTCTAGCTAGTCATACCGGAGCTACATACCAACTTTTGGTAGCAACATGTCTTGAAGCATGGCATGGGAAACAGAGTGGGCAGACTGACAGGCGGACGTGGAGAAAACCTTTAGTCCCCCGGACGTGGACGTGGAGACAATCATATAGTCCCCTGGACATTGACGCGGAAAAAACCTATAGTCCCCCGGGACACGGACGTGTAGAAAACCTACAGTCTTCCGGACGTGGACGTGGAGAAAACCTTAAGTCCCCTGGACGTGGACGGGGAGAAAAACTAGTCCCCCGGACGTGGACGGGAAGAAAAACTATAGTTTTATATATTTTTTTATCATTATCACATTCTGAACGGCCTCTCAATACTTAATTATCATTAGAGCCAACAATTGGTGGGTACACAATTGTAATTCAATCAAACAACGTCAAACAAACGAAACATGAAATAAAATATGTAAAAATGTGTTGGTACACACAAACGTATGTAGTATAAAATGATAAATAAGCAATGGTTAGTCATATCGTATGGTACAGACAGATAGCGTTCGGGATATAAGTTTAAGACATGTTATGTTGCTATTGAAACTATCTCTTATGGCCGTGGATCAATACTATCCTATAAAAAGTGTTTAACGGTAAATAGTTCAATGCATGCCATGCACCGAGGCTGGTCCTCACGCTTTGAATCCTAAATCATGGTCGGGTAACACAATTGTTCTTCCATCTAGACGTTCGGGGTTCAATTCCACGATCGGACGTAAAAAGGTCACCTGCCCGACCACGTGGGTTTCCCTCGGGTACTCTGGTTTCCTCCCTCAGTAAGACCAGTCGTACTCTCTTCTATGCGGGCCAACAAGAGTGGTCTTATATAAGTTGGTATACATTGCAATTTGTTTTGTAATTGTAAAATCAATAAAGCTGATATATCGGGCATGGACAACTTCGTATCGATGGCTGTTACTTTAGCAAAGAAACCATTCACAGATGTTTGCTTTAATATAGCGCAATCGGTTGTCTACATTATGAATCCATTAATTGTGTCACTGTGATATTAAAGTAAATGGTTTAAAATCGGTAAAGTGACGTTTAGAATCAGATGCTTCAAGTTTCTCCCTTTCCCTCTAGTCAGGGGACATTGGAGAGCCAACGAATATGTCCACTTAGTCCCACTGTATGATAATCACAGGAGGCCACTAAATGTAGGTCAAGAGTCGGGAAATTTCTTCCGTGCCTTCTATTAAGGAGACATCAAGAAGACAAAAATAGGTCTTCTGACCCCATTATAACACTTAGGATCTTAAATCTCTCCTGTCTTTCTGTGCTCTCTACAAGTGTCTCATTGACGCCCGTCCTCATATGACACTGGCTGTTGGTGTCTCCTTGACGTCCGTCCTCATATGGCTCAGACTATTACGAGGACGTAAAACCTTTAAAACAAACCCTCCCTTATTCGACAATGGAACAGACATATTTTTGTGTAACCTTTTAAAAGTGCACCATGTTATGTACAAACAATATTTGAATGTTACCAATTGTGCCTAGCAGCATTCGGCCATCACATCCAGAACTTTAATCACAAAGGAGATCGGGACAGCATTTACTATCGTTAATGGCCTCAAGATAGAGTAGGGGGATAAATAGGCTACGACACTGACATTAGCCATGTTCGTCCACCGAGACTGATGATTTTACTGGATATGCTCTATATTTTAAAATTGTTTGTAGCCATGGCAACAGGGTTTACATTCAATATGTCAGGAGAGTTAACTAGATTAGCCATGCTTATTTGTTACCTCGACCGTGCCTTTGGTGATAACACCCTCGACGTGTGATATCACTTTTCTTTATAAGAAAATTATACGAGCTAAACCATCAAGGACTGTGGCCTCTTATTAACCAGCAAATTGTATACAAATGTAGGAACCACCATCCATTATTTGAAAATATACTAAAGCACATCATCAAATATGCTACATCTGAGAAAAAGATAGACTGTTTTTTGTTTTCTAATATTTAGTTACATACTTAACCCTCAGAGCTTCTATTATATAGTTTTTATGTTTAAGGTGGATACATTATTAATTGCAACTCGGGAAAATCTTCCTTGCTCAGTCTAATTGTTTTTGTATATAATGTTTGTTTTTTTGAAGCTTTCATTATTAGAACATTTTTGTATAATATATTAGTGGAATATATCAGATATATCACCACATCGTAAATGTAATTCTGTGTATTTTATGAGAAGCACTGTAATGCTGTCGCGATGAAGTGTGTAAGAATGATAATGTTGTCAATGTTCTGATGATCTGTATGAAAAGCGAAACCCTTTCAGATTTTACAGATTTAGTATTTCGAATTAAAAAAAAAAAAATCGTTGTTTATATTAATTTCACGATTGCTTCCATTAATATTTTTTTTTGTCTATCAGAGGCATTGGTCTCTGACATTGATTGCAACATATAAAGTTAATATTTTGGTGCTAAACCTAATGGAAATCAAAGGCAATCAAACTGACGCCAACAGTACAGTGGTCCAGGGAGAGTATACAAACAGCTCTTCTTCTAGAACGTTTACCCTTTTCATTGCGTGTATTACTTTACAGTCACTTGGTCAAAAGTACCACTGTGGTTGTTGTGATGAAGTAGAAAGAACATTGCAAAAAAACAATAAATGTGGACTTTTGCAAAATATATAAAGAGTAAGGAAGAATTGTTGACCTTAACTATGTCAAAAAAAAAAAATATATATATATATAATTTATCTATTGACTCTTCACGTTATGCATTTTCGGATGTGTGTTCCTGTCCTGAATATAACTAGATAGAACCTGTGATATAAGCAGTGTTTGGGGTTTATTCTAAACGCATTTTGTGACGTGAAGATAGTCCGTTTGGTCATTGTTGTCCATCTATAATTAAGTAAAACACGTAGGTACTAATTGAGGATACAAAACATACATCATATTTTGTATGCGAATTACTTACAAAATAGGTTGTGCATTATTAAATGGTGTTCTGATCTGATACCAGATGACCTTTATGGTGTAGTTGATCCCATTTGGAATATCATAATTATATCCTAGCTTGATGTTGGTTCGACGCGTTTAAAGATAGTTGATGTGCCTAGTGGTTCCGTTTTCACACCCTTATTTTCATTTTGAGATTGCGACTTATACTGTCGGGACACCTGGCGGTATTCCATAAGTCTTGATCTTATTTGGCCTTATTTTGCTCATTAACTTGATAAGTCTTATTTTTCTTGTTTTATGGAGTTTTTTGTTTTTCTTTTTTCTTTTGCATATTTTATTTTTTCATTTATTTATCTTTTGTTCTTCTGTTGTGGAGGTTTATGTTGATGCCTTCTGATATGTCTTTTGTTTCTTAATCTCGTATTTTCTTACTTATACCCAACAGCCTTTATATCAGTGTTTAGTTTGGTTTGGTTTTATTTGTTTAACGCGATATGCATGGTTGTGGTGAATGCGTATGTGTGTTTTGGGAGGCTGCGGTATGTTTGTGTTCAGTCTCCTTGTGATAGGCCGGAACTTTTGCCGATTTATAGTGCTACCTCACTGAAGCATACTGCCGACGACACCCAGCAGGACACCCCTGCCGGTCACATTATACTGACAACGGGCCAACCAGTCGTCCCACTCATAATATGCTGAGCGCTAAGCAGGAGTAGCAACTACCATTATTCAAGACTCTGGTATGTCTCGGCCAGGGGACATAACCCAAAGCCTTCCTCACAGCGGCGAACGCTCAACCAAAGGCCAAAAGTGAGGCATTGTCAAGGGAGACATTAGGAAGAAGAAAGTTGTTTAGAAAGAGAAATGATAAGATCCCAAATTTAGTCGCCTCTTACGATCATGCAATGAGTGCAGCCTCCTACGCCCTACCTGCAGTGCAGTTGTTGGATATGCCTCATTGTGTTAGAAATGCCTTATTATCCCTATACTAACTCTATCATACATGTACGTACTAGCCTGTATAACATCTGAAGACAAGACGACGAAACTTTCATTTTCACTTTACTAAAGTATTTTTTAGCATGGATGATAGTATGATACATGTATAATGCTGTTTTCCGAATAAGAATGTCTATGTGGAGGTAGAGGTGTTTTTTATTTTTAGCTATATATGTTACCGATATATTCATTAAATTTTCAACTAAAAACGTTGTGCCCTCTCTATGCCTAATTCACTCTCTGAATTAAATTATCTATGTCAAATTAGATAAATTGGACTTGATATGTCCAATTAGAAAAAAAACTGTACTAAGATGCTTTCTGCGTAATAATCGAGGGTTGGCTGACCAGATATCATGTCAATCTAGTCCAAATCGAGGTAATGAGAACTAGGATAGTGACAACAAAATCACCAGGTATGAGAACGAGGAAGGAACAAACTATAGGCTTTTCCCATCAAACATTGACACATTTATCAGGTATTGTGGTTTAGAAGAGCTTAACATACAAACACAAAACTAGATGGATGGTTTATAAGGAACAAATGTTTTACGTATGAATGCGAGAATAATTTAATCCACCAAGCTTTTTTTTCTGTTCAGTCCATTCTGTTTCATATTTTCAACGTTATAGAGTAAACGAAAACAAACAACAGCAAACAAACAAACAAAAACCATTCAGACCCAGATAATATATTGGAGTTACAATATACACTGAACTGAGATAAACATTATAATTTGATTGAATTATTCAATTATCTCTCTGAGATTACTACTTAATAACGTTAAGAAATGTTTTATTTGAAAGTTCATACAAAGTACATACGGCGTCCAACCAGACAAAGTACATACGGCGTCCAACCGGACAAAGTACATACGGCGTCCAACCAGACAAAGTACATACGGCGTCCAACCAGACAAAGTACATACGGCGTCCAACCGGCCAAAGTACATACGGCGTCCAACCAGACAAAGTACATACGGCGTCCAACCGGCCACAGTACATACGGCGTCCAACCGGCCAAAGTACATACGGCGTCCAACCGGCCACAGTACATACGGCGTCCAACCGGACAAAGTACATACGGCGTCCAACCGGACAAAGTACATACGGCGTCCAACCGGCCAAAGTACATACGGCGTCCAACCAGACACAGTACATACGGCGTCCAACCGGCCACAGTACATACGGCGTCCAACCGGCCACAGTACATACGGCGTCCAACCGGCCAAAGTACATACGGCGTCCAACCGGCCAAAGTACATACGGCGTCCAACCGGCCAAAGTACATAAGACGTCCACAATATGCAGAATACTTTCAAACGTGAATGACGTTAAAAAGCAATTCCTTTTGAGAGTAAGAACTTCCGATATGTCCTGATGATAGCGTTGTGACAATTTGGGATAAACTCCGGGTGATTACGTCATTATCCGAGAACCTTGTGTGCGAAGTGCAAACCTCTCTTTATGCTAACTGTCAAAATTTGAACTGGCACATATAATTCACGTATTTTCAAATCATTTATATGATTATACATTTTTACATATGAGTAATTGGTGACAATTTGTTTCATAAAAAGAAAAACAAAAAATCGATACTATCGTTTATCTGACACTCTCTGACAGACGCTTGACCGTTACGGAGTTTTTCACGAAAGGCACACGAGTGAATGCTATATTTTAATTCAAATAAAGTATATATAGTATATATTCACGTATTATGTGACATTATATACCTTAATGAATTACGTAGTAGTATATGAGACCGTATATTACAATTTACAGTAATTCAGTCTAGGGTAAACACACATAGCCGCCAGGTACTTTTCGTACTGGTTTTTTCCGAATTCGTTTGTCTTTATCCATCTAAAGTGTACAATGGTATGACATCAATTAACTTAATGATTAATTTAATTTCTTGTGGAAAAAAAAGTTGCCGTAGAATTATTATAAGCGTCATTTCAGATTCGTCAACGACGTCCTCTAGTCACTCTGACCTGATCACTTACACATTTAATCTGTATTGAAACAGGAATATCATACGAGTAGCAATCACTAATACCTACTGATAGAACGACTTTTATTTAGAATTTTAAAAATGGTGGGTTTTTTTACCGAAAATAATGTAAATCAAGTAGGTAGATGGAATCCGATGTTATTGGCTGTTCTTGGAATTGAACTTGGGAGTTCATTGCTTCGGCAAAACAAATGTTAACGCCATCAATTTTGTCTTAGGTTAAGAAAAATAAGTTCGAATACAAATTTAAGAAAAGGTTGGACAATGCTTAAACATCGAATAAAAATTTAACTGAATCCTATAGCTTTGGTAGTCCCCCATTGCTAAAACTTTACCTATTGTCATAGGTATGCTAATAATTTACTCTCAGATCTGCACACCAAAACGTAATTAATATATAGAGGATATATAACAGTGTCTTCAGTAGTACCATATATATTTCACGAGTGGGGCTAACATTTTGATAAGATATATCAGCCAGACAAATGAAATATATTAGGTTTTATTGAAGATACTGTTAGATATTGTTTATTACATTTTATAGCAAAATATACTGAGACCGCTCAGAATTCTATGCTGTCCCCTATCAACGGCTCACAAATGTACGCCAAATCGTGACGTTATGTTTTCTATCTGGCATACGTCATATAGAATGATGGAGAGCTATATGCAAATCTATTTCCCTTGTCGATTTTAAGCAGTGTTCTGATTGGTAAAATCAGGAAAAGTGATATTTCACAATGTTCTTGACGTCGTTACTTAATGACGTTATTTTGTCTGAACTCACTATATTGATTAAGTGTATTTTTGATGTCATGTATATTTATGCTACTGGATTCAAAAAATAGGATTCATCCATTATACATCAGATTAGGTAGTTCGGTTCCATAAAACGTGAACATTCTCACGGCGGAAAATATTGAAATCAAATTGATAATTTTGTTATTTCCACGAACTATCTTTTTCGGGAATGGTCCCGTATACTCTTGACATCACAAGAATACATCCCATGGGTAGCGCGAATTAGACTAGTAAATCGATTACAGATTAAATATAAGAAGAACTTGAATTTAGAATGGAAATATAAGCATTACACAGTCTTCTTTGGCTATTGTCCTATAATTCTCACTGGATTACAGACAAAGTAATCACTAGCTTGGTTTTCAAATTGTCTGTGATCATGTGACAGTTATAGGACATTAACTTTCAAAAGAAGGCAGTTTCAGATTGATATCACCCCTCTCCTCGAAATACATTATGATGACTACAATCCCTATTGTCGTGGGTAGTTAACATAACAGTGATGACCACTCCGATAGGCGGATTTCCGTTCTATAGACAATACCAAACCCAGTGAAACACATCCTAGGTAGGGCACGGAACGAACGTTGTTCACAAACGTGTGCTATTTATACCATCAATATGACATACATACGTTACAGTAAAGTGTGTATTCTTACAGTCAGTTTTGTAACCACTGAAACGCCCATCGCTAAATAATATACAATATATAATATACATTGATGATTTTAATATTCTTTGTGCACGTAATGATATGTGTTTCATGTTCACTAATTTGCCGTTTTGTGTTTTGAAATAAACTCCTTAAAATAAAGTACAGTTGAACTGCCACTGAAACTTATTTTGATAAAATAATATTAAATGCTCTTGCGCAAATGATGTTTGAGATGTGAAATATTTTAATTGTCTTGCTAATTTTGTAATATGGTTTAGGATTAAACCATCAAACTACTGAAGGAAGGTAGCTTTTAGGGCGACAACATCAATTCTGCGTTAATATTTTGTCTTGGAATTATCAAATTGATTAACACAAAAATGTTTATGATGACGTTATTGTTTTTTAAATCATCTAAAGGATTTTAGAAGGGCTAAAGGGCGTATCTCACTGGCGGAGACGTCGCCGCGATTGCCGCGACTGTGCGGCGACTCCGGAGAAAAAATGTCGTGCACTCTCACCAAGACGACATCAAGGCGACTTCCGAGAATTTGACGATCAATTTGCACGAAAAGTCGCCGGGATGTCGCGGAAACGTCGCTGAGACGTCTCCTTAGTCGCGGCAGTTTCGGCGATGTGAGCTTGGGGTGTGTCACGTGGTCTCTGAAATACGTCAAGCAGCGTCGCGGACACGTTGCAGAGTCGTCACGGCAACGTCGCCGCAACGTCTCCTCAGTCTTATAAGTCTTTATTAGGTCTCGGAGACGTCTTCGCGACGTCGCAAAAACGTCTCTCTAGTCGCGGACAATATTAATCTCCATCAGGTGCGGCGACGTTGCAGGGACGTCTCGGAGACGTCGCCGAGACTTGCTGGAGACCTACTGGAGACTAAAAAAAGTCTCCTAAAAAAATCGAACATGTTCGATTCTCCCACGACTCCACGGAGACTTGGTTAGTCTCCAGGAGACGTCGCAGCGACGACGCCGCGACTAGCGGAGACTCGAGTCGCCAGTAGGTCGCCAGTTAGTCTCCAGGCCAGTGAGATACGCACTTAACAAAGAGCTGGGGTAAATTGTTTCATTACTTGCTTCGCTAACGGAAAACAATAGGTATGCACAACCCGCAAAATGTACCTCGTCGTAACACCACCCCAACATGTACAATGTATCTTATCGTAACACCACCCCGACATATACAATATATCTTATAGTAACACCACCCCGACATATACAATGTATCTTATCGTAACACCATCCGGACATATACAATGTACCTTATCGTAACACCACCCCGACATATACAATGTATCTTATCGTAACACCACCCCGACATATACAATGTACCTTATCGTAACACCACCCCGACATATACAATGTACCTTATCGTAACACCACCCCGACATATACAATGTATCTTATCGTAACACCACCCCGACATATACAATGTACCTTATCGCAACACCACCCCGACATATACAATGTATCTTATCGTAACACCACCCCGACATATACAATGTATCTTATCGTAACACCACCCCGACATATACAATGTATCTTATCGTAACACCACCCCGACATATACAATGTATCTTATCGTAACACCACCCCGACATATACAATGTATCTTATCGTAACACCACCCCGACATATACAATGTATCTTATCGTAACACCACCCCGACATATACAATGTACCTTATCGTAACACCACCCCGACATATACAATGTACCTTATCGTAACACCACCCCGACGTGTACAGTGTATCTTATCGTAACACCACCCCGACATGTACAATGTATCTTATCGTAACACCACCCCGACATATACAATGTACCTTATCGTAACACCACCCCGACATATACAATGTATCTTATCGTAACACCACCCCGACATATACAATGTATCTTATCGTAACACCACCCCGACATATACAATGTATCTTATCGTAACACCACCCCGACATATACAATGTATCTTATCGTAACACCAACCAAACATATACAATGTACCTTATCGTAACACCACCCCGACATATACAATGTACCTTATCGTAACACCACCCCGACGTGTACAGTGTATCTTATCGTAACACCACCCCGACATGTACAATGTATCTTATCGTAACACCACCCCGACATATACAATGTACCTTATCGTAACACCACCCCGACATATACAATGTATCTTATCGTAACACCACCCCAACATATACAATGTATCTTATCGTAACACCACCCCGACATATACAATGTATCTTATCGTAACACCACCCCGACATATACAATGTATCTTATCGTAACACCACCCCGACATATACAATGTACCTTATCGTAACACCACCCCGACATATACAATGTATCTTATCGTAACACCACCCCAACATATACAATGTATCTTATCGTAACACCACCCCGACATATACAATGTACCTTATCGTAACACCACCCCGACATATACAATGTATCTTATCGTAACACCACCCCGACATATACAATGTATCTTATCGTAACACCACCCCGACATATACAACGTATCTTATCGTAACACCACCCCGACATATACAATGTACCTTATCGTAACACCACCCCGACATATACAATGTATCTTATCGTAACACCACCCAGACATATACAATGTATCTTATCGTAACACCACCCAGACATATACAATATACCTTATCGTAACACCACCCCGACATATACAACGTATCTTATCGTAACACCACCCCAACATATACAATGTATCTTATCGTAACACCACCCCAACATATACAATGTACCTTATCGTAACACCACCCCGACATATACAATGTATCTTATCGTAACACCACCCCGACATATACAATGTATCTTATCGTAACACCACCCCGACATATACAATGTATCTTATCGTAACACCACCCCGACATATACAATGTATCTTATCGTAACACCACCCCGACATATACAATGTATCTTATCGTAACACCACCCCGACATATACAATGTACCTTATCGTAACACCACCCCAACATATACAATGTATCTTATCGTAACACCACCCCGACATATACAATGTACCTTATCGTAACACCACCCCGACATATACAATGTACCTTATCGTAACACCACCCCAACATGTACAATGTATCTTATCGTAACACCACCCCAACATATACAATGTATCTTATCGTAACACCATCCCAACATATACAATGTATCATATCGTAACACCACCCGGACATATACAATGTATCTTATCGTAACACCACCCCGACATGTACAATGTATCTTATCGTAACACCACCCCAAACATATACAATGTATCTTATCGTAACACCACCCCGACATATACAATGTACCTTATCGTAACACCACCCCAACATATACAATGTACCTTATCGTAACACCACCCCAAACATATACAATGTATCTTATCATAACACCACCCCGACATGTACAATGTATCTTATCGTAACACCACCCGACATATACAATGTACCTTATCGTAACACCACCCCGACATATACAATGTATCTTATCGTAACACCACCCGACATATACAATGTACCTTATCGTAACACCACCCCGACATATACAATGTATCTTATCGTAACACCACCCGACATATACAATGTACCTTATCGTAACACCACCCCGACATGTACAATGTATCTTATCGTAACACCACCCGACATATACAATGTACCTTATCGTAACACCACCCCAACATATACAATGTATCTTATCGTAACACCACCCCGACATATACAATGTACCTTATCGTAACACCACCCCAAACATATACAATGTATCTTATCGTAACACCAACCCGACATATACAATGTATCTTATCGTAACACCACCCCGACATATACAATGTATCTTATCGTAACACCACCCCGACATATACAATATACCTTATCGTAACACCACCCCGACATATACAATGTATCTTATCGTAACACCACCCCAACATATACAATGTATCATATCGTAACACCACCCCAACATATACAATGTATCTTATCGTAACACCACCCCGACATATACAATGTATCTTATCGTAACACCACCCCAAACATATACAATGTATCTTATCGTAACACCACCCCAAACATATACAATGTATCTTATCATAACACCACCCCGACATGTACAATGTATCTTATCGTAACACCACCCGACATATACAATGTACCTTATCGTAACACCACCCCGACATATACAATGTATCTTATCGTAACACCACCCCGACATATACAATGTATCTTATCGTAACACCACTCGACATATACAATGTATCTTATCGTAACACCACCCCGACATATACAATGTATCTTATCGTAACACCACTCGACATATACAATGTACCTTATCGTAACACCACCCCAACATATACAATGTACCTTATCGTAACACCACCCCGACATATACAATGTATCTTATCGTAACACCACCCGACATGTACAATGTACCTTATCGTAACACCACCCCGACATATACAATGTATCTTATCATAACACCACCCCAACATGTACAATGTATCTTATCGTAACACCACCCCGACATATACAATGTATCTTATCGTAACACCACCCCGACATATACAATGTATCTTATCGTAACACCACCCCGACATGTACAATGTATCTTATCGTAACACCACCCCGACATATACAATGTATCTTATCGTAACACCACCCCGACATATACAATGTATCTTATCGTAACACCACCCGACATATACAACGTATCTTATCGTAACACCACCCCGACATGTACAATGTACCTTATCGTAACACCACCCCGACATATACAATGTATCTTATCGTAACACCACCCCGACATATACAATGTATCTTATCGTAACACCACCCCGACATATACAATGTATCTTATCGTAACACCACCCCGACATATACAATGTATCTTATCGTAACACCACCCCGACATGTACAATGTACCTTATCGTAACACCACCCCGACATATACAATGTACCTTGTCGTAACACCACCCCGACATATACAATGTATCTTATCGTAACACCACCCCGACATATACAATGTATCTTATCGTAACACCACCCCGACATATACAACGTATCTTATCGTAACACCACCCCGACATATACAATGTATCTTATCGTTACTCCACCCCGACATATACAATGTATCTTATCGTTACACCACCCCGACATATAAAATGTATCTTATCATAACACCACCCCAACATGTACAATGTATCTTATCGTAACACCACCCCGACATATACAATGTATCTTATCGTAACACCACCCCGACATATACAACGTATCTTATCGTAACACCACCCCGACATATACAATGTATCTTATCGTTACTCCACCCCGACATATACAATGTATCTTATCGTTACACCACCCCGACATATACAATGTATCTTATCATAACACCACCCCAACATGTACAATGTATCTTATCGTAACACCACCCCGACATGTACAATGTATCTTATCATAACACCACCCCAACATATACAATGTATCTTATCGTAACACCACCCCAACATATACAATGTATCTTATCGTAACACCACCCCGACATATACAATGTATCTTATCGTAACACCACCCGACATGTACAATGTACCTTATCGTAACACCACCGCTCCGACATATACAATGTATCTTATCGTAACACCACCCCAACATATACAATGTATCTTATCGTAACACCACCCCGACATATACAATGTACCTTATCGTAACACCACCCCGACATATACAATGTAGCTTATCGTAACACCACCCCGACATATACAATGTATCTTATCGTAACACCACCCCGACATATACAATGTACCTTATCGTAACACCACCCCGACATATACAATGTATCTTATCGTAACACCACCCCGACATATACAATGTATCTTATCGTAACACCACCCCGACATATACAATGTATCTTATCGTAACACCACCCCGACATATACAATGTATCTTATCGTAACACCACCCCGACATATACAATGTATCTTATCGTAACACCACCCCGACATATACAATGTATCTTATCGTAACACCACCCCGACATATACAATGTATCCTATCATAACACCACCCCGACATATACAATGTACCTTATAGTAACACCACCCCGACATGTACAATGTACCTTATCGTAACACCACCCCGACATATACAATGTATCTTATCGTAACACCACCCCGACATATACAATGTATCTTATCGTAACACCACCCCGACATATACAATGTATCTTATCGTAACACCGCTCCGACATATACAATGTATCTTATCGTAACACCACCCCGACATATACAATGTATCTTATCGTAACACCACCCCGACATATACAATGTACCTTATCGTAACACCACCCCGACATATACAATGTATCTTATCGTAACACCACCGCAACATATACAATGTATCTTATCGTAACACCACCCCGACATATACAATGTATCTTATCGTAACACCACCCCGACATATACAATGTATCTTATCGTAACACCACCCCGACATATACAATGTACCTTATCGTAACACCACCCCGACATATACAATGTACCTTATCGTAACACCACCCCGACATATACAATGTATCTTATCGTAACACCGCCCCGACATATACAATGTATCTTATCGTAACACCACCCCAACATGTACAATGTACCTTATCGTAACACCACCCCGACATATACAATGTATCTTATCGTAACACCACCCCGACATATACAATGTATCTTATCGTAACACCACCCCGACATATACAATGTATCTTATCGTAACACCACCGCAACATATACAATGTATCTTATCGTTACACCACCCCGACATATACAATGTATCTTATCGTTACACCACCCCGACATGTACAATGTATCTTATCGTAACACCACCCAAACATATATATTGTATCTTATCGTAACACCACCCCGACATATACAATGTATCTTATCATAACACCACCCCAACATATACAATGTATCTTATCGTAACACCACCCCGACATATACAATGTATCTTATCGTAACACCACCCCGACGTATACAATGTATCTTATCGTAACACCACCCCGACATATACAATGTATCTTATCGTAACACCACCCCGACATATACAATGTACCTTATCGTAACACCACCCCGACATGTACAATGTACCTTATCGTAACACCACCCCAACATATACAATGTATCTTATCGTAACACCACCCCAACATATACAATGTACCTTATCGTAACACCACCCCGACATATACAATGTATCTTATCGTAACACCACCCCGACATATACAATGTATCTTATCGTAACACCACCGCAACATATACAATGTACCTTATCGTAACACCACCCTGACATATACAATGTACCTTATCGTAACACCACCCCGACATATACAATGTATCTTATCGTAACACCACCCCGACATATACAATGTATCTTATCGTAACACCACCCTGACATATACAATGTATCTTATCGTAACACCACCCCAACATATACAATGTATCTTATCGTAACACCACCCCGACATATACAATGTATCTTATCGTAACACCACCCCGACGTATACAATGTATCTTATCGTAACACCACCCCGACATATACAATGTATCTTATCGTAACACCACCCCGACATATACAATGTACCTTATCGTAACACCATCCCGACATATACAATGTATCTTATCGTAACACCACCGCAACATATACAATGTACCTTATCGTAACACCACCCTGACATATACAATGTACCTTATCGTAACACCACCCCGACATATACAATGTATCTTATCGTAACACCACCGCAACATATACAATGTACCTTATCGTAACACCACCCTGACATATACAATGTATCTTATCGTAACACCACCCCAACATATACAATGTATCTTATCGTAACACCACCCCGACATATACAATGTATCTTATCGTAACACCACCCCGACGTATACAATGTATCTTATCGTAACACCACCCCGACATATACAATGTATCTTATCGTAACACCACCCCGACATATACAATGTACCTTATCGTAACACCACCCCGACATATACAATGTATCTTATCGTAACACCACCCCGACATATACAATGTACCTTATCGTAACACCACCCCGACGTATACAATGTATCTTATCGTAATACCACCCCGACATATACAATGTATCTTATCGTAACACCACCCCGACATGTACAATGTACCTTATCGTAACACCACCCCGACATATACAATGTATCTTATCGTAATACCACCCCGACATATACAATGTACCTTATTGTAACACCACCCCGACATATACAATGTACCCTATCGTAACACCAACCTGACATATACAATGTATCTTATCGTAACACCACCCCAACATGTACAATGTATCTTATCGTAACACCACCCCGACATATACAATGTATCTTATAGTAACACCAACCTGACATATACAATGTATCTGATCGTAACACCACCCCGACATATACAATGTATCTTATCGTAACACCACCCCGACATATACAACGTATCTTATCGTAACACCATCCCGACATATACAATGTATCTTATCGTAACACCATCCCGACATATACAACGTATCTTATCGTAACACCACCCCGACATATACAACGTATCTTATCGTAACACCACCCCGACATATACAACGTATCGTATCGTAACACCACCCAGACATATACAATGTATCTTATCGTAACACCGCCCCGACATATACAATGTACCTTATCGTAACACCACCCCAACATATACAATGTATCTTATCGTAACGCCGCGCTCCCTGCTGATAGATACAGTCCGTGAAAGACTCCAATCGATT